>NC_034593.1:53093150-53123949 GCF_900095145.1 Mus pahari
ATATATATATATATATATATATATATATATATATATATATACATGTTTAGTGATAAGACCAACATGCTACTCCTTTAAAAAGAATTGCCAGGGAATTCTGTAATAGGCAACCCCACATCATGTAATGACATAATAGAAAGTATTTCACAACATTGCTTATAATTACATAGCATGACCAAAAACAGTTAAAATGTCTGCTTTAGACTCCCTGCTACTTGTTTCAGGATTAATTTTGAGTGTTTAATTTACTAAAAGGCCATATTACATAGTTTGTTTTTAATTAGTCCACTGCCATTATAGACTTTTATCTTAGACATATTAGTTGAGAAATCTGTTGTGTCTTACTACTACTTAATGATTTTAGGAACTCCCTCTGGAATTCTGCAGGACAGAAGGTTTGACCTCATATGTGCTCTGAGGCATCAGTCAGAGGATCAACTCTCCAGCCTGATATTATATGAAAGATGATGATTACAGTGATCAACACGATGGATGCTATTTGTTCCAAACAGTTGTGTGACAAACTAGACTTGGGCTGTGGAGATGACTCAGTGCTTAAAGTCCTTGCCTCATGTGCTGGTTAGTTTGAACTGTCAGCTTGACATAATCTAGGATCACTAGAGAGACTTAGTGAGGAAAGATCAGGTGACCTGTGGATATGACTGGGGGGTGGGGGGGATGACTGTCTTGATTGTTAATTGATGTGGCAAAAAACTAGTCCTCTATGGACCACACTGCCCTATAGTCAAAGACCCAGTCCTTATATGAGAGGAGAGAGCTAGTTGAGAGCTAACAAGGATGTGTTCATTCTTTCTCCTCCTGACTATGGATTTGATGCTCCAAGCTATTCCCCTTACTCATTGTTTCATGTTTCCTTTTGTATGATTTATTTACATAACATCCCTGCAATAATGGAATATAAGAAGAATTATAAGCCAAGTCAACCCTATTTTCCTCTATGCTGCTTTTTTTCGGGTTATGTCACAACAAAAGAAAGGAAACCAGCATACCTTGTAAGCAGCAGGCATGAGGACAGGAGTTCAGAACCCGAGAGCCCCTGTAAATACACAGTGGGCCTAGCAACCTGTCTGCAATTCTAGTACTGAGAAGCCAGGGACTCAGGATCTCTGGATCAAGCTGGTTGGTTAGACAAGTCCTGTCAGTGATCTCTGGGTTCAACTGAGAGGCCCTGACTCAAAAAAAAAAAAAAAAAAAAAAGGGTTGGAAAGTGGGTGAAGAAGACTCCCTATGTCAGTTGGTGGTCTCCATACACACCCACATACCTAGAAATGAATCTAATTCTATGTCTTCAGTAACTCTGAATTTTCTCTGTTGTGTTGGTCCCAAGTGAGAGATTGGCCACACATAGAGGTACCACATATTCCAGTTGCCTCAAAGCCAAGAGGTGACTATTGCATGTATAGTTTTCAATTCTAGGGAGTAAACTCACAACATTTGCACAACTATATTGCTAACGGTGCTTAAACGAGTCCCTTTCTATTGCTGCACTGACACTTTCTTCCACTTGACTTTTTTAACAGCACTGCTCATTCTCAGCAGAGGCCCACTTCTTGCCTTCCGTTCTGAGACTAGACCATATCAAATGACATGACAGCGGGTCATCTTTTTGAGAAGCAAACTTGGACTACATGCCTCTGCCCCAGCCCACCTCTAATATAGCCAACACATACAGGCTTCCTGCGGAGCCAAAATGTGGTTATAGCGTTGCACTTTCAGAGTGATTCGTTTATGATTCTTGTTTCCTCTTGCTTGATTATAGATACTTGAGGTTAGGCCCATTTCTGTTTCCTTGCCCTCATGTTGCCAGCCCTACTGTGAGCTTGGACCTGTTCTCTCTCTTGTTTTACTCAGGTTATGACTGACCTAGTCATGGAACACACACTTCCCCACTCAGTCTGCTTGGCTTTATTTAAAAGTCCTCATCTCCATCTGCGAGTACCCCTGTGCTCTTCTTTTTATACATTATTTATTTGTTTGCTGCCCCGACCCCTACTCGGAGAATACAGTCCTTTGAGGACAGTGACTGTTCTGTGTTCACTTCCAAACACAGAACCTAGAGTTAGTAACTGTTTAAGTTGATGCTCATTAAACACTTGAGCAATGAATGGAGGCTGTGTGTGTGTGTGTGTGTGTGTGTGTGTGTGTGTGTGTATGCTTGCTGTATGGAAAGAAGAAAAAAACAAAGGTTGAAAGAGAGGAGGGAAGGTAGAATAGAGAAGCAACAGCATTCTTAGACACCTAAAGCCGTTGATGCTCGAATGAAACAGAGGAAACAGGCCTATGATAGGACTTCACATTGTTCCCATTGTCTTACACACAGGACAATGAGAATTAAGTCTGATAGCACTGATGTGGGTCCTGCTCTCCTTCCATGGTTTTGTCTTCCTGTTAAGAGAGCAAGTCAACAGTGCCTAACATTCCATCCCCACTACCATTCTGTATTTGTAAAATCTTCATCTTGATGTCTCCCCAAAGAGTTAGTCACAAAACTTTACTTTTAGGTAACTCATAAAGTATATGATTAAATTAATATTTAAAATGTCTTAATTTTATAAGCATTGAAAATTTATTGATTTTATATGAAATTAATTTTTGTAATTTTTTCTACACTCAATGGAGTATGTTTCCTGTTGTGTTATATCATATGTAATGCAAGATGTATTACCTATATTTAGATTAACAGACATTAAAAGAATTTTCCTTATACTTAAAACATATAAATTATCCTTGAAGATAAACAGACACATAAATAGATTCATTCGACTTTGTCGAGTATAGATATGCATTCGGATGATGAAGTCTGAATTCAGGCTTTGGATGTTACCATTTTCCGTGTGTGAAATACAACATAGGCACCAGTGCATAGGGTTAAAATTGACTCTTTATTCTAGAAGCATCTTCTCTTAGATATTTTTTACTTAAGTATGATAAGAAAGCATAGGACCTGAGGCTGGGTCCTGGCTTTGATGCTATCATGCAATCAACTGAATCAGTATTATCATATACATTATATTGTGTTATTACATATTATATAAATACATTATTACAAGCTATTATTTCATCCTGGTGTAGTAAAAATTAATTATAGGTAAGTGTTTCAAAGGGTTTTTATATTTCTATTTTTAAAACTATCTTTCTTAGGCTTAGATGATATATGGAAAGAGGAGGAAGAAAAGTCATTATAGAAAGAGGCAGTGGGAACTTACTGAGCTGTGAAATCTGGTATGGAGAACAAAGAACACAGTGTTCACAGTGCAAACACTCTTACAGGATTCTTAAAGATTCCAATTTGGCTGAAATGTACACACACACACACACACACGTGCACACACACACACACACACACACATATATGTATGTATCTTTTATCTATATTATTGGAAAATAAAGAGCTGATATTATCTGCAAAACTCATGCCCCCTGATTGTATTCCTCTTGAACTCATTGACAAAAGGAAGACTTGAAAGAGTTGAAATATCTCAGGAAGCTGCTGTGAATACCTTTTCCTTTACCTAAAAAAAATGTAGTTTTATTTTATCTGAAATAGTTTTCTGTAATTTCCCTTTCCTCCTGAAAATGACATCCCTTTTGTGCTAACGGCTGTGTGCATCCATGAGCCTGCAGAAGATAACAACAACTCACAGGGTAAGAGAAACCTAAGTGGTCTCCTGGTACTGAAAAGGAACCAGCAGATTCTAAATGGGGCAGCTATTAGCTTTTTTTTTATTACTATAATGATTTTTACTAGTTTCCACAATTTGAAATGTGACTATTGTTAGTGGAAGGTAACATGCTTTAATATTTTTAACATATGATTGGATAGTTTTTTTTTTCTAGTGGTTCAAACTTTTAAATAATAACAGGTTAGGCTTACTGATGGCAACATTGTTTCAGGCCTTACTTTATTTTGGCTCCCCTCTAAGGTTTAGATTGGCTTGGATGCCTGGTCATGGCTTTCTTTTTCTCTTTATCTCTGTATAATAACGTTTTCCTTTGATTCGCTCTTTACTAGACTATTGTATTGTTTCTAACATTCAGGTGCCTTTCTTGTATTTTTTTGTTGTTGTTCTATTTGATGGAGCAGAAAATTTTGAGTTTGTTTCAATTTTTCTTCTGTTTCTAGCAGTTCCTCACCCTGCAGAGTTAGAGTTGATAGTTTCCCCTCTTGTACTACAGGTAGGTTCAAAGTCCTGTTTTTTACTGCGTTCAATTGCAAAGGGCAAATTTTCTAGCAAATGGAAAAACAAAAACAAAAACAAAACAAAACAAAACAAAAACCCAATAAGTCTCTAATTCGGAGAGAGTCTGAGTGCAACTGTAAATTAATCCTTCAAACAGGATTAGGTCTGGGCAGTTCACTGGCCCCTCTGAGCAGGGAAGCAAGGAAGCTAGCTCACACAGCAGCAGGTGCAAAGGTAGCCTGTGTTGTCAGGAAGCCAGAGCTCTGCTGATAGAAAATGGAAAGCAACTGAAAACAAGGAAAGGCTAGTAGCAATCCTGTAGGCTAAGCTAGGGCCTTGGGAGTTTCCCAAGGCCCCTCCCTTCCTCCGTCTCTGCATGAGTCAGTTTTCCAGTGGGTCTACACCCATTTACCCTTCCTTTGCCAACATCCCTGAATACATTCTCAGTAACCCTCTAAGCATTTGCCAAAGATCTTTCTAGAACGCAAGTCCAGACTCCACCCTATCGCCCTGGTCCTGCAAACTAGTTCATAGTTTGCTGAATAACGTCTGAATAACGTTGAAGTTCCTGGCTTCCTTCTCTGCCTACACGTTAATCTTTTAAAGAAAGGAATAGAACCAGATGACTGTATTGATTCCACACGGCATTGAAACAGATAGGCTTCTTGCACGTGCTCTGTACTTTTCTCCACCGTCCCAGGGCCCACTTGTGCCACTCCCTGTGCCTATGTATGTTTGCATGTGGTAGCCAGGGGTCGACATTAGGTGTCTTTTGAAATTTACCTTCCATCTTATTACTTACTTTTCTGAGTGTCTCTCATTGAATCTGGAATTCAGAGTTGGCTAATGGGCTGTGAATATCTCCCATTCTCTACCTGATTCCAGCACTGTAGTTACAGACTCTTGCCTAGATGTTCTGAATCTGAACTCAGGTTATCAGACCTGAGCTCCAGCTTCTTTACACCGGAGTCATCTCCCTAGCCAACTAGCCTCTCCAGGCAACTCTCTTTTTATCTTAGTACCTTCTGCACATCCCTCAAGGGGCTACCTGCATAAGTTCCTCGAGGGAGCCTTCCCTCCTTTACTCAAGGCATTTTTGATTTTTGCCTACCATTTTAGCACAAGCTTGCTGGTGCTCTTTCCTACCATGCTGCTCCAAAATGTACAATCCCTGTACTCCACCCTCCTGCCCTTAACTCCATTCTACCTATACTTAACACTTCTGCCACAGCTCTCATTCCACCCAGTTGCTGGAATGAATGCGGAGAAAGTCCTCAGGCGCTGGTGGTTACTAATTGTCAGTTATAAACTCCCTGTCTCTGTTCTCTGAGAAAATGCTAGTGTCATTCTACTTTGTTTCCATTGTTGGGGACTTGGGAACTTTTAATAATTAACACTGAGAAGTGGTACTAGTTAATTAATTAATTATTTCAGGAAGGGATCAGTAAGCAGCATTAAGTTGGTGTTTCATGGACCAGCAGAGGATCAAGATCTGTTACTGGTACCTCTGCAAACTACTTGAGTACCTCTTTTTTTTTTTTTTTTTTACTCTGCCTAGGAAAGTGTGCCTCACCCACTCAATAGAAACAGGGAGGAAGAAATCCAGCTAGTTTGCAATCGCTCACCCCCAACTCATGTTCAAACCATGAAACAAACGTTTTTTTAGTTAAAAATCATCCCTGACAAAGTTATCAGAATTCCTTGAAATTCACCGGAAATCCTGTCTGCAGATCTTCAAACTTTATCTCTTCTCAGAAGCCCAGAATTCTTTCATAGCCAAGTTACAGGACAGCACCTAATGAACTAGGAGCTGGTGTTTCATTTGTTCAGCCGGGCAGTTGCCCAGGGCTTGTTTGCGTGGGAGTACTTCTGCATCGCCTAAGATGTTATTTTATTTTAAAAGAGGGAGCCCTGCTTGCTTTCTGTACACCACACTGCAGAGTTGGAAGTAAGGGAGCCTTTAAACTGCAAGTTTTATTTGCCGATGGGACGGGAAGGTGGCCTGGGTTTGTGTTTGGGTGACATTCAGTTTTCTCGCAGAACTCCAAAACTGTGAGTGCTGATTGCTGAGAAAGATACCCACCAACACCCGTGCAGCTTCTTTCCCGCCCTGAGCCTTCCAGGTTCCAGGAGGTCTGCTGCTGCAGGCCGGGCCGCTAACTCTAACCTTCTGTCTAACCTTGCGGGCCTCGCGGGCTGGGCGCGGAGCTCCGGGAGCAGGAGCGGCGGTGAGCGGCGCGGGCCCGGGCGAGCGAGCGGGCGGGCGGGCGGGGGCCGGGGCTGCGCGTGGGAGCTCGGCGCGTCCGCGCGCCTTCCTGGCGGGGCTGGCGCGGGGGAGGGGCCGCGCAGCGGCGGAAACCGGCGCGCGGCGATAAGAGGCTGCACGGCGACATGCCACAGTCTCTCGCCGCAGCCCGACGAGTCGGGGCGCTCGCCATGCTCCCGTGACCCGGACCCGGCCAGTTCCCTTTCCCGTGGCGGGCATCCCCGAGTCGCGATCCCACAATGCCCCGGGCAGTCGGGGCCCCGGCGGGTAGTCTGCACGGCCACGTGAGAGGTGAGTGGCGGGGCGGCCGCGCATTGTTCTGCGCTGCGGGCGGCGCTGCGGCGGCCTCGGGTGGCGCTCGGGGGGTCCCCGGCCCGCGCCGCAGCCGCGCGCTGCGGCTCCCGGCCCTGTCCCGCGCCTCTCTGCGGGTCCCCGCGGGGCGCCGCGGGGCAGGACCGGCGTCCAGTGAGCGGGGGCAGGTGCGTGGCCGAGTGCTGTGAACTTGGTGACCTCTGCCAGGGTCGTCGGGGGCGGCCACCGGTCGCGCGGGTCCCGGCCGCGCCCGCATCCCTCTGTCGGAGCTGCCATCCAGCACCGGCTTCATGTGGGCCAAGTATGTGCACGCAGAGGTTAATGCTCTGCTTGCCACCCATAAATTACGCATGACATGTTTAGTTGGGCTGCCTTATATGGAGAGTGCTGTATTTCAGTCCAGTGTGCTTTTTGCCAAGTTTACAGGGAGGAAGACGCCCTGCTTGAGAGGGCTGCCGCTTTTCCTCCCTTTCTGGTCCTTTTGTAGTGCGTCACTCAAAAAAAACTAAGAAAAGTAAGTATAGAGCTTTCCCGGGTGGAGCCACAGTAGGCTGGTCCAACAGCTTTCATGAAAAGTAGTCAGTATATGGACTGGTTTTTAAATAAAACCAAGACAAATATGAAGCCTTTCCTCCCCTCCCCTCCCCCCCAAAAGACCGAGTCTGATGTTTGTAATGTGTCATATGAGAATACTTTCATTTTAGAATATGTAATGTGAGATTTAAAGTAATTACGTGCACACACACACATACATACATATATGCATGTATGGATAAATGGAGCTGAAGCCTAGCATGTTACAGCTACATGGTTGTTGAGACAAGCCTATTATGCTGCTAAGATGGATTTATGTGCAGTATTACATCCCCAGGATTAAAAACAAAGTTAGAAGCTGCCTGGAAGGTTATTGCCACTGTTTTAGGTTTCTGTATCCACCAGCACAGGCACAGACCATAGCAAGTGATTAATAAAGTCTGCCATACTCTGAGCTATTCCATAAACAAATTAATACAAGGAGAGGGAAGTCATAATTATGGCCTTTGGATAGGCAGGTCTTGTGCAGCACGCTTTGAAATAGTACACTAGTGGGCATGTTAGACCTCCTTCCTGGGTCTCAACACAGTGTTTATACAAAGAACTTACTTAGGCCATAACTTTCCACACCAGGGTGTCTCTGTCCATAATCTCTTCTATGGCTTTACAATGTTGGTGTCATTACCTGGTCCTATTTGTAAGATAAAATTCTGATCCCCAAGACAAGTTGAAGTGAAAGTTCAAGGACTGCAGAAAAATTTAGAACGCAGGATGTGTTAACTATGTAGTTGGTAGCCTGAAGACAATGAGTTATTTCACAGCGGGAGAAAGCACGTGGCTGTCACTTCCATCTTTGCCTCCTTAAAAGTTGGTGACAGCTAAACTAGCTTTCAAGAAACCCATCATGTTCTAGTTTCCTGTATTTGTACAGGGTTACACTCTCTTTTTTAAATCTCTATTAGGCTTTTTTTTTTTTCCCTCCAAGATCTAGACATAGTTTTTTATGTTTCTTTGTTTAATGCAGAGTTTCCTCAGTGAGAACTACTAAGTTGACGGTTGTGTTCATAGAACAGGTTGGGTCAGCCCCAGGAAACCTGTTCATCTGTTTTAAAATTACACTACCACTGAAGACATCATATACATCATAGATACATTTTATTATTGGGAGAGACTTAAACAGACCTCACATACGCTTCATTTAATATTTTTCTCCTGTAACAGAGCAAATTTGGGCATAAGATACACATCTAGTATAGTATTCCGGCCCATGCCAAAAGAGAAAGCAAAGTGCTACACGGTTTGGGATACTACTGCTTGTGTGTGTGTGCTTCCCCATCTGAGGCAGACTCCAAGTGGAATTCATTACATTTTGGTTCTAACATTCTGTTCTTGCTCAGGGCATAGAATTCCTGTGAAATGAAACACTTGGTTCTTTTCAGAGCAAGAAGAGATTATCTCAAGGTTTCTCCTTGGGGGTGGAGGAGGCGGGTAGAAACATGCAGTGATGGCTTTCCGTGAGGAAGAGGGTGCCATTCTTATATAATAGTTCCGATTTTTATTGTAAGAAATGTTTACATATTGTCTCCCTGCCCCCCCCATCCCCCATGGATGCCACCATTGTTAGTCTTGTATTTGATCTGTTTATGGAGACAAAATGGTCTTCTGGCTTTCTGCTTGTCGATAGGTAGAGGTGCAGAGTAGAGAACATCTCAGATCTTGTTTGGAGTCAGCCCAGATAAATAGGCAGTTGAAGATTTTGTTGTTGTTGTTGCTGGTTCTGCTGTCGTTTTGTTGTTGTTTTGGTTTGTTTTTCTCTCTAAAGGGCATTAGAGAAGCACTGTATATGATGGTCAGGACAGTAGAAGAAATGAGCAAAATATGTTCGCTAAATGTTTGATTTCTGTTTAGGGTCCTAGCAGGATGCATTGGAAGGTTTTAAAGGGTCTGGATTTCTAGATCAAAAATTCCATTTTGCAGGAAGTTTGGAATGTGCTGCAAGGTACAGAAGCTACTAGCCACACTACACGCTGGCTTGTGAAAAATTTGTACGAAGAAAGTAAAATACTTGATTGTATTATACTTATGTTGATAACTGTTTTAAGGATAATGTATCGAGTATTGGTTTTGATAGAGCATTTTATTATATTTATTTCCCATTTCTTCTTCTATTTACTTTCCCTCCCCAACGACTAGAAAACTTGATATAACAAATATGGCTTATGTTCTGTGAGGCGGTGCTGCTTTGAAATACAGCAGGAAAGTAGTATTCTGAGAAAAAGCTTAAATTAGAGTTGGCTAGTCAAAATACACCAAAAGCGATTTTTATTTTTTACAAGGTAAGATGCTTATTATACACACAAACAAAATTACTTGTCTTTCTCATCCATTGTAACCAAAATTTGGGCAAAAATACTACCTTACGTCTATTTTTATTTCTTCAAAACTACTATTTAGCTTAGAGAGTTAATGATGAGGTGGTGCTAACAGAGAGACTTATAATTAGGAGGATGAGCTTAACACCTCTCAGAGGCCAGAATAGGCATGATTGCTACTCTGAGATGTTTAGAAACTCTGTACTTATCATTGTCCTGGAGTTACCAAACAGAAGCAAGGCAGTGAAATTTATTTTAAAATAGTGTTCGGTAAACAGCAATTATCTTCAGGTGCCTAATATGTACTTTCTTTTGTTATGACAGACCTTCCTTAGAAAATAAAGACACCAAACAAAGCCAGACAACTTACAGGAATGAAAGATTTTCACCTGTAAGGAGTGGGCATTGATTTGCCACTAAGGGGAGGCTAAGTTCCACTTCTTTGTGAAGTTATGGGCTCTGAGGCATTCCTGTGCCTTGACACATAGTATTTATTCTTGAGAAAGTATCTGCCTGTAAACAGAGCACAGTCGCATTGTCCGGAGCACATTCCTTTCAGATATTTTCATAACTGAAGTACACTTTGCCTTTCAAAGTAAGTGTTAGGCCAAAAATTGTTTTCTTTTCTTTTCTTTTCTTTTCTTTTCTTTTCTTTTCTTTTCTTTTCTTTTCTTTCTTTCTTTCTTTCTTTCTTTTTTGTAAAGTTATATTTGTTCATATTTTCCAGAAGGATATCAAAGGCATACATGTTATTATTTTTCTTTCCCCCTTCTTCCCTCTCTCCCTCCCGCCCCCCTCCTGCTATCTCCCCTCTCCCCCTACGCCCATGGTGGAGCCATATCTTAAATGGAGCCTCAGGGAGAATTCATCCTAATTTGGTGCATGGTTACTCTGTCATCTGTGGAAACAGGCATATTTCATATTACTGTAAACAACTGTGATGGAAAAAGAGGAGGGGGAGGATTCCTGCTAATTTGTGTTCATGTCTGATGAGTCCTAAAGCCTATTAGGTAAGGGATGGAGAAGTCATTAATTGAAAAGCAGCTAGTTGGAAAGGATTAATTGACATATACCATATTTATAGACTTTTTTTTATTTGTTTTAAGAATCGAGATAGGGAAACTGATGATTAATAGTGTTTTCATATTTATATTTTTGTGTAAGCACTGCAGTGATATTCTTGGGAGAAATAAAAGTCCTAGCATATCCGTGGTTATGTTTTGATACATATTATTACATTTAAAAAAGCATAACAGACTGTTACCTCTGTTTTCTATGACAGTGTTAGAAAGGTGTTTGTCACATGTGCTTGTGAGATGCAACAGTCTTTGAGAGACTGTTTAGGGTTCTTTTTTGTACTTTGTCCACTTTTCAAAGGTTCTCTCTCTAGATTTCTGTGATTATTCTTTGTTAAGCAGCACAGGACACATCATCTGAAGACTAGGGGAAGCCATAATATCATCAAATAGCTAATTATTTCTCTCTCTATATCTATATCTATATCTATATCTATATCTATATCTATATCTATATCTATATCTATATCTATATCTATATCTATATATCTATATATCTATATCTATATATATCAAAAAGGGAAGCTATAATTTTGAAATGATATAGTGGTATTTCATGAAAGTTAAGAGGATACAGAAGGGTCCCTGTTTGCTTGGTAGAGAGCATTACATCTCAGCAGATGCTAATCCATTGCTTGAGTAAGCTGTTATCCCCAGCCTGGTATAGATTTTTGCAGAAGACAATGAAAAGTCCTGATGCAGCTCAGATTGAGTGCATCTCCAGATAAACAAGTAACAGGAAGCCCAAAGTGTTCTTTTTGTTTTCCAGCTTTACCATAGTTTACCCTTTGCAGCACTCATTGCATCCATCCAGTGTTTCTTTCTGTTGATATGTAGCATTTACACAGAGGATTTTGCTATATACATTGTATAATATCTTTCTGAGTGACCTAAGCTAGAATGTTGGCAGGGTTGTTCATTAGCTTCAGTAGACAGGGAAACAGGACAGCTTCTGCAGTATAGTTGCAAAGGTCAGGAAAGCCAAAATGGCAGCTGTGGTGCTGGATAAAGGATTTAGAGAATTTGTAGCAGAGAAAAGCTAGATTGAGAATTAGGAGCTATTTCTACCGAGGTTTTGATGATAGCTTTATAATATACCACAGACATTCCAGGTTCAGCATACCAAATGAGAAGGGATTTTGTTAGGGAAAATGAAACTTAAGATACAGAATAAGCAGGCAAGGAGAAGTGCATATGGCTAACAAGGTTTACATGAACAGTTACAATCTCTAAAGTCTCGGGATTCAAATGAAGGAAATAAGGAAGTCACAGAGTATCTGATGATTTTGGACTCAGGTGGGAGTAATATTCTGACTAAAATGCAGCAACATCGTTGCCATTTTAACAAGTAGTCTGGGGAAGGCTTGGTGAAGCCTGATTTCTTTTAGGACACTGGTACTGACATCTGTTCACAGTTAAAACAATGAGAGATAAGGAAACAATTTAAAAGCCTTTTACAGAAGTTATAGGTCAGTGCATATCATAAGCATGAACTGTATTGAAGTCTAAGGATGCCAAAGCAAGGTGCAAAGCAGTAATCCACAGATTGTAAACATTATCATCAAAGATCTTTTCTAAGCTTGACTTAATGTTAGAATTTTCAGACTATTTACAACTGTGCATTTCCACAACAGTCATGCCTTAGTATTGTTGAGGATAGTAAAAGTGAGACGTCAGCATCTTGTCTGATCATAGAAGAATGCTATCTGCCCAGTAGTTCCTTACTCTGGGTAGTAGACAGACAGCAGGGAGGTAGTTAAGCCAGGCAGCACCTGGACCTACGAGCTGTTGGAAGGTTGGTGGGAAGCACAAAGTGTTGGCTAAACTCAGCTTGCTCATCTTCTTCCAAAGGCCTACTCACTGTTTTTTGTTTGTTTACTAAATTTTTACTTAAAAGCTAAGTTTGAAAGAATGTAAAAACTCCTTAGAAATACCATATCTAAGTTTATTTTGAAAATTCTCTATTTTAATACACTACAGGCATAATAATAAAGATCTCTCTGGCTATGATTTCTTTTATCCTATAAGGGCTGATGCAATACTATAATTTTATCTTATGTACTTGCTGCATTTTCAATTTCTTGACAAGAACAATAGGTTTTAAAGGAAAGTTTTCTACCATGTAGTCAGTGACATTATAATTGTATAAGTAACAATTTATAAGTTAATAAAGTTGCTACTTGTTTTAATTGGATATTTCATTTATTTACATTTCAAATGCTATCCCCTTTCCTGGTTTCCCCTCGGAAACTCACTATCCCATCCCCCCTACTCCTGCTTCTGTGAGGGTACTCCCCCACCCACCCACCCACCCACCCACTCCTGCCTCCCTGCCCTGTCATTCCCCTCCACTGGTGCATTGAACCTTCACAGGAACAAGGGCCTCCCCTCCCAGTGATGCCCAACAAGGTCATCCTCTGCTACATATACTGGGTCATAGATGGCTCACCCATTAAAGGCTAGGCTCACAACCAGAAATACAAGTTGCTACTTGTATATTGCTTTATAAAATCTCCTTAAATATTCTCTACAACTATAGCATAGATCTTAGGACTTTTGTCTTAGGGGGTAATTAGCATGTCTAGGACCTTTTTGTTATTTCTAGAACCAGAAGATGTGATTTTTTTTTTCAATATACACATTTAACCCTTTAATACTTTGTCTTGTCCCCAATGTTAGTTAAAGAATAGAGATGAGACTATAGGTACTAATAATGCTAACACTTTGGAGAATGACTTCTGTATGTACAGTGAGGTTTTAAAGTAATACACACACTCCTCAGCAGAGCTTTATGAGATAGCCCTGCTAATGTCTTGGTTTCGGAGATTGGGAAACTGGGTCATAGATATTTCAAGTTTATTGCACAAGATTACTTAGTTGCTAAATAGCCCAAACAGGACTTGAGCCATGGCAGTGTAGTTTTAGAATATCTGTGTAAAAGAATAAAAACAAGTGAAATATGTGTGTTGGGGGTTACCAGGTTATTTAAGGCATCACATGTTGAGGTACTTTTTACAAGGGTCATACAGTAGCACACAGAGAAGTTTGTAGAGGAAGGGTAAATGGTGAAGGGCAGAGGAAAAAGAGATGGAAGGAGGGTAGCATAGGAAAGGGGCAGAAGTGGGTGGGAAAGGGGGACTGGAACCACATGCCGGTGGGTGACAATCCAGAGCACAAGAGGCTGTTTGCCTAGAGAAGTCACCTTCTGGGAGGGAGGTGTGCTGCAGTGCCCTTAACAGGGGGAGAAGAAGACTCATGGGCAGAGGTACAGATTGGTTGGGAATAAGTGAAGGGTGTGAGGTAGCAAATGCTTTGTGCTGGAAATAGGACCTGTGGGTAGAGCACATAGAAATGATTGGATATGTTCATTAAGAAGGGATAGATGGTTTGCTATGGTGAATATTAAGAGGAATTTTCATTTTTACTAAGAATTAAAACACAGTATCAGTAAAAAAAAAATTCTTATTTAAAACTTTATCATTGTTCTAATCAAACTGATAGGTATGAGCACTGTTAAAATGAAGAAGCAGGGTCAGCCAGGTATGTGGGTGCTGCGTTCTTGCAGTTCCTGTGATGAGTAAGCTGAAGCTGGTCAATCTGGTGTTCAAGGCCGCACTGCTGGGTAATCTAGCAAACTCCTGCTTAAAAACCAAGTGCAAAACATCATCATGATCAACAACAACAGGATTGTATTTTAAAGTATTATTGCTTATCTTGAATAATTCAGTTATTAAGATGTGTCAAATTCTTAAGGCATTTCATTATTGTCTAGGTACCTAGGAAGTACAGGGTCGGAGGACCACTGAAAAGTTTATCTTACACTTGCAATTCTTCACTAAACAGATTTGAATCTTTATAGGTATGTTGTTATTTGCTGGGAAATGTCTTAATATTAATTAGGAATTTTGGTCCCTTAATTCAGCTTACATAGAAGTTCTGTGTATCCTGTCCTCAATGATAAACAAGGTGGCAGAGAGAGTCATGATAGAATGAGTTTGCAATGTGCTCAATGTAGCTGACATTTAGACTTCTCTGAAGTTGCTATTTTAGGGACGGTATCAGTGTGACTGTGGTATTCTTTCTCCTGGAAGTAAAAATCCTTAATAATCAGTCACTCTTAGAAACTAATAGTTGATTCTTATATAGGCAAAATAAATAAATAAACAAACAAACAACCCAACATTTGCATTTGACTTTTATTAGGGGTTAGTAGAATACCTGTGCTTGAAGTAGAAGGCATTACATGTAAGATCCTTTATTATATATTACATACAAATAAATGGCCCAACATTGTTTAACATAGAATGGAATAAATAAAAGATTATATTTTATTTAATATTTATAGAGTGATATCTCTATAAAAGCAAGGCTGTTTTCAGAAAGATTCTATTTATAGGAACTGGGGAGATGTTTGTGGGTCAAGTGTTTCCTCTGTAGGTGTGAGGGGGTGACGACCTGAGGTCAGGTCCTATAACCTCTACAAGAAGGTTATGGTGGTGCACACCTGAACCCTAACTCTGGGAGGGGAGGAGGGAGGGTCCTGGCCAGCCCATTTAGGCAGCCGTTGAGCTCAGGCTCAGAGGTTCTATTTCAAAAGATGAAGATCTAGTGGAAGATGATGTTAACCTCTGCCCCTACGCACTTAGGGCCATATACATGTGTTGTGTCATACATAAAATACTCTATTTGTAACTACTTCATGCTTACTACTTCAGTCAATGCTATCCCATAAAAAGGCTATAGAATTGGCACTATTAATACTTTAATTTTTTATGCAGAACAAGAAAATAACGGTGCTATATTTTGCCTTTTTAATGTCTTGTGGCTATTTTGAAAAAAGCACATGTATTAGATACCTTTTTTCTTGCTATTCAATTCTTCCTTACTTAGTTTCTGCCTTGTGCTGTCCAGATAAAATGACAGTGTTTGCTAAGCTTGGAAAGCGTGGCCTGCTAATAACTAAGACTCACTGCAGGTTCACATTAGAACCCCTGCATTGCTCACTCCCTGAATCCATCATCGTGAAGATTTGAACTAGACACATTTGCTCTAAATGGTTTTGAGCCAGCCTTTGAACTCCAGCGTTAGAACAACGTTCAGGAAAGTTCAGGAAAAATTGCCTTGTCAAGGTGGCGGCATGCACATGAGGCTTTGGTATCCTTACCTTGAAGACGTTAAGAGATTTCAGGAGCGTAGCAAATGAGAGCAGGGAGTCTCAGAATACCTATGACCTGGGTATCAATTCTCTCTGAGGTATTGCATGACCTTCCCCCAAAGTAATTGGAAAGTGCTTGAGACTACTGAAAAATGTATACCTCAAACTTAATTCTTCATGATGCTTTCAAGGGGACCATACTTGCTGAACACTATTTAAGGGAACTTGCTACCTCAGAGGAGTGTAGATCTGAAGCCTAGGAATTTTTGTTTGTTTGTTTTGTTTTTCATCTTTTAAATGCAGACATTGTATATTAAAGTGAACATTAGGAAGAAGACTGTTATGTCTTCTCAGTTATGAATCAAAGCTCAATATGTGCTGTTCCCTTTAAATCTTTACCACTTTGAGCAATAAGAACAGCACTCAGTCTTATCTGATAAAAAAAAAAATCATTAATGAATATATTTGGGCACCTATTACAAAATCATCTTTGTGGAATGCGGGCGGTAGCTATAAACACAGAGCTCTCATATTAGAACATGGTCTTTGAGTGAAAGATACATTGTTTCTAGAAAAAAATACTGGGAGCCGAAAAACAGCCTTAAAAGTGCTGAGCAGCTAAGTGCTGGAGGCAGAGCTCATCTTCCTGACATTGAGGAGGATGCAGAGAATCGCCTAGATTCACACAGCTGATCATTAGCCAGTTGAAGTCAGGTCACTTCTCACAGTACCCTCCTTATGTATGTGAATCTTATGGGAATAAGTATGCCATTTTTACAATAATTTTTAAATCGTTATTTATTTATTTATTTTGACTTAGAGACTCCTTCTGAAGCGTAGGCTGGCCTGCGACACATTCTGTAGAGTAGTTTTTCTCTCCTGGCTTCCTGAGAGTTGAGAAAGAGATGCAAGGCATTGTGCCTGGTTAAGAAGATGCAGATTTAACTAAAAATAAAACAAAAGAAAAAGTCAAAACAAGAAAGCAAAACAAAAACTGTCTTGTGTCAGCATTAGACTACAAATTGTATAAAGCTCAAAAAGTGCTCCCAGTTTGTTTGTTTGTTTATTTTTCTTAATTTGTAAAACTTAGAATCCTTAAGACCCCCCTGCTATTGGCTGACATGGGATGGCTCACCTTTGAGTGGCTTGTCGCAGCACTTGACAGTAGGCACATCAGTTCAGGCTTCTGTTAGAGAAAGCTTTGTGAAGTTCAAATGTGCAGTTGTCCTCAGAGTCCATGCTCATTGTTCTGGGAACTGCCCCATCTCCCCATGCATGGATACTCCTGGTGCTCAGCAAACTTGCAAATGCATGTACCCCTATATTTTAAGCTATGTCTAGATTCCTATGATAAGTAATACTGTACAACATACACATGCGCATTATTTTCTAAACATCCTCAGTTCAGGATGGTTTGGTCTACCAATGCAGAATTCATCAACACATGTCTACTGTATTTTCCTGCAATAATATGCTACCATAGAATTTTCACCAAGAAGCGATACACGAAAGTACAAAACATATCCTGACTTCATGGCTCAGTCTCACGTTGTTTGTATATGCTCACTCATTACACCAGTCTGTGCTGCAGCTTTAGTGGATACTTTCTCATTGAAGACTCACTCTGTAGGGGATATATCACTTTGCTAACAAATTCCTCTTTTGTGAGCTATTAGAACATATAGCAAATACTTTATTTTTCTAAAGAGGAGAATAGAGTTGTCTTTGTCTTGATTTTGGTTCCCAAGCAAATGTTTTTCTTTAGCAAATACTGTTGAGTGCACTGACCATATGTGGCCTGTCAGGATCATCCATTGTAGATAGGGATGAGCAAGATGTTGTGTTCCCAGCACTTTTCAGTGCAGTAATAGAAATATTCACCAATAACAATGGTATAAAGCAATGTGGGCACAGAAGAGCTTCTATGTAGTATAGAATTTGTATAAATCTATTCTGAAAATCAAAACAAAACATTTTTTTAAGAAAACATAATTCGTTTAAGCAAAGGCAAACCTGATTTATAATTTGTTAAAATGATGTGACCAAGTATTTAATTGTTTCTTTTGAAGTCCTTCATCAATGAGCATGACCAACCACAGTATCACCTGACTATGCAGGATTGAGTCCAGTGGTTTCTCACTAAATTCCTCACATTAGATGTTAACTAATAGATTAAGCAGGCTTTATTTAGTGTGTGTTTGGGTGGGTGGGTGTGTTACAGACATATACATACATATATGAATGTAATAATAGATGATGAAAAAGAGGCCATGATTTTGAAGAAGAACAAGGAGGAATCTAGGGAGGGTTTGGAGGAAGGAAAGGGAAGGAGGAATGATGTATTATAATCTCAGAAAATAAAAGAAATAATTCAAACAAAAATTCTTGAGTATTGACAGCCAAGTGTCAGAGCCCACAAAGTTTTGTGTTAAGAGGAGAGGAAAAGCCATAAGTGAGAGTTGAGCTGTTTTCAGGTTTATGAACCAAGGGTTCAGATATGTAGTGGCTCTGCGTTTTGTCTGTGTGCAGGAAGCAGCATTTGTTTTCTTCCTTCTTTCCTGTCGCACTTTGGCAGGCTTGCTTCCAAGCTCTCGATTGGTGACTATGCAAGCGTGCGAACGTGTAAGACCCCCCGTTCACCTCCCAGTGTTTGCTCTTTGCTCTCAGGATCCAATCTGCATTCTAGGTTGGACAACCTAACCCTTCTATTTGAGTGCGTATCATTGCTCAGTTTAAGTAGTACATATTTGTTTAAGGGCCACTGCATCAGAAGTTTATTGTAGGATTTTGACTGACATTATAAAACATGGTTTCTGATTTTTTAAAATGTGTGGCCTATTCTAAGTGAAATAATGAAGACAAGCCAACCAGAACTGATCCGACAGTTAATCGTTACCATTTGTAAGCAGCTCCTTACTTGGTGGGTAGCTAGCTATTCTTTTGGTATTGCCACCATACATAATTCTTAAGCTCCGTGAGAAGCAGGCATGTTGCTCACTATGGCCCATAGGTGAGGAAATAGATACTTGGGAAGAATAAGAGCATGTCATTTGCTCCAGGGCCAACAGGAAAGTGCTGTGGAAACGTGGCCTCGATCCTGCTGCTGCAGCCTGCAGTTCTGCACCTTACGTGCTGCTTTCTTGGCCTTGATATGGTCTGGATTAAGTTAAAACACACACACACACACACACACACACACACACACACACACACACACACACACCACACACCTTCAAGGGCTAAGAGTTAATTAAGGAAAGTCTTAATGAAGAGGTAAGATGTGAAGAGGCTTTACAAAAAGAATGATGAGCGTAGACTTACAGGAGACAGACTGGATGTGGAGTGCCTTAGCTTAGGAATGAGGACTCTGTCAGATGGCCTAGTCTACCCTGGGGTCTGCACCATGTTTGCTGGTCTCAATCTAACACCTTTACCCCAGCACTTGCCAAGACCAGCAGAATCTAATTTTAGATTCAAAAATCATCACCACCTTTTCCTTCCACTTTAGTTAAATTTTAACCTATTTATTCATCCTTTTGTTACTGATATTAATGGACTCTAACTATTTTCTGTTATTTATCAACAATTTCAAAGATAGCTGCATCTGTTTAGGTGTATCTGATGTCACTTGTAACAATAGCTGTGGTGACTGGCTTGCCTAGTGACACATTTGAAGAAATGTCTTGAGCCCAAGAAGGATGGAGCAAGTATTCTGATTGTCTGCTCTACTGTATTATTGGGAAGTAATTTAATTTCTCTCATTATAAAAGAGACCTGTTTTTATCATTAAAATAATACAAAATCAAATACTTCTGTAATTACTAGAGATATCTGAACAATGTTTTACTTACTCCCAACTTTCTTTCATCTCCATGAGTGTGGGGTGTGTACACAGTTTTGTGTTACACCCATTTGTCCAGGTGTATTCTACAAATGATGACAAAGTATCCCAGATACTGAAGATAAAATGGAGCAGGATGAATGTGTCAAAGGGATTGGTTCTCCCATTAATGGGTTAGTTTACAGATTTGTATTGAAATGTTAAGTCATTTTGTAAGTTTGTTTTACTAATGAAAATTTATGACAATATTGAACATTATCTCCTCTAAATAGAAGGAAATAGAAATACACTAATATATGAATGCATATGTAAATATATAACTGTACTCTGATTATGAAAGATTGACATCAAACAGTTGATAGCTCCTGTTATTCAGAACCTTATTAACATGCCTTAATGACTTAAATTCCACTTTTATTTTCTTCCACTGACATTAATTTTAACCGATTTACTCATATTTTCATTACTGATAAGAGTATTAATGGACTTAAATATTTCCCTTTATGTATCAACAATTTCAAAGATAACTGCAGAGCTGTATCTCTATAGATAAAGATGCTTAGGTTTGAAAATTCCACTCTAATGCAGTGTTTAGCAAGGAAATTAAACAGCAGTGTTCCTGTTTAAAATATCAGAAAAAAATGAAATAAATTAATCATGCAGCTATTGCTGTGTTTACTGACATTGACCCTTCATATTCTTGAAGTTGTACTGGACCTTGAATGCATTATAGTTAATGTGGATACTAAATATATTGTAAAATATAGAAAATTTAAAAATTTGATAGTTGCCATTATAGAAATTCTGACACTTAGTAGGTATATTAAATATTTCTAATGTTTTCAGTAATTTCAAAATTATAATTTTTAGGTGGAAATTAAAATTTACTTAAAGTGTGTGCTGACAAGAGATTTACTATGTGTGCCTAAAATAATATATTTATTTTCATATAAAGAAAAATGAGATTTTATGCTTAGAATCACTACCTGACAATTAACCAAGAGGAACAGCTTCATAAAATTATGTAGAAAGAGAAAATCCAACTTTGAGTGGCAGCAACATCTCATGAGTTTAAAAGGTCAGGCTGGTGCAGGAGGTGCCAGCTTTGCCACTCAATGTCATGCAGAACTCTGTGACAGCCAGGCTGATACAGCTGAAAATATCTGCAGCCTTGGAAGCTTTGTAAGTTTCAGAAGGTCATTTTGGCATCAGAGTAGCAGTGCTGATTCACAGGGAAGGTCAAACTAGACAGCTGGGTGAACACATAGGTTGTTGAACCCAGGGACTTCAGAGCAATTGCCAATTTCAGTAACTGGGTATTGTGCTCTAATTGGTTATGACTCTTATTGAAATAATTATAGAGTAATGAGATTTACTTAACTGATGACTTTTAAATTCTCATAACTTTTAAAAGTTTGTTATTCACCTCCAGTTTTATAAACAGGACAAAGTTTCCTTTAGTGTTATTTATATATCATGCACTTCATCAAAACAAAAGCAATTTAAAAAATCGCTTTTGCTTACTACAGTAAAGTGCATCAAACACAACTGTAAAAGAACAACTGGTTAGAAGGGAAGATATGAATAGAGCAGTTGAGATGAAACTGAGCATTAAATTTATCTCCACTCTGCTGCAACTAAGGCAAGATTTCTAGGGAGTTAAGACAAGAATGCCACTTATTTAATAAGAATTGTTTTTCCTACTCTGCTGTGTTTTACTTTTAACCATTAGATACTCAGTGGGCTAGCATAGCAGCAGCTCAGCCCTTGGGCTGGATGTTGGGGAGGATGAATTGTCAGCACTCAGGAAGCACACGCTGAGTTCTGGAGCACTGACCCTCTCTAATTGATCCCGGCCAACCCCATTGCTTGTAGTGGCTCCATAGAGTCCAGTCTGTGGGCTCCACCGGTTGGCTGCTCTTTGTTTGTTGCCTTTTCTGTGCCAGATGAAGCAGTCCATCTTCCTGGGCCAGTGCTGCCGCCCAGTGACAGAGCACCTGACTAGCACGTGCACGGATGTGGGTTCAGGCCCAGGCACTGACTAAAAACAAACCCCAACAAAACAAAACAGGAACACCAAGCTGCCCCGCCCCCGCAATCCCCCAAACCCAAACTGTTCTTCCACATCAACCCTAGATCTGTTGCCCACCTCGAAGCCACCTCAGACCTCTTTAACTCCTCAGCCGGCCGTGTCCTTCTCACCTTTGATAGTAGTTAGTTCTGTCCTTGATTGAGCAGCAGATCCCTTCAGGGCTAGATCTCCATTTTCTGTGCTCTTCTGGAGGGTGATCAGAAGACATTAAGCAGTGCACATGATGATCCCATCTCTGCATTTTTATTTATTTATTTATTTTTTGTTTATTCATTCAATATGGCCACTGAGTTGAATATATTTTTGTTGTTGTTTTTTTTTTTTTTTTTGAAAAAAAAAAAAAAAAAGAAACTTTGCTAGTAAGAGAAAAAAGGACGACAGTAAGGCAAAGTTAGGGGAATAGCTCCTGAGCTCCTGCAGGGTTTTTCCAACGAGATATTTGGGACTTGGGAACCAGAGATTTTAATTCTTGTGTTTGTTTTGACTTTCTGTTTTTTCTTTTAATAGAACAATTTGCTATTTATCTCCCCCCCTGCCCCCAAGAATTAGTGTGGTGTGGATTTAGAAAAGATCAAGTATGCCTTTCAAACACTGCTTTCTCCCTGGACTACTTCTTATGGTTACCAGCTGTTACAATTAACACGATCTGGCTGATTTAAACCGCTCTGTCTTCTCGGTTGCTCTGTAAACTGTTGTAGTGGCTCACTTTGATCCTTTCTCTGTATCCCCTCACTCGCTGTGTCCCTAGCAGCGTTCTCTGCTTTGCCCTGGGTATGCTCTCTGCTCACACGGGGTTACATTTCTCAGATGCGAGCCCTGAAAGGCGGGCAGGCTCCAGGTGTTGAGTGTTCAGTATCAATGTTGTACTCAGAGCTCCTCTCAGTAGTCAGCCCCAGTCAGCTGCTGGGTAGCTAGAACTCTGCTCTGCTCCAGAGTGAATAGTACTGTCAAGGAAGAGCTGATGGCTATGGTGCTGTCAGAATATTCTTATTCTGTGTACATCTGGTTTCTGCTCTATGAATGGGGAAGGTGAGCACTGGACTCTCAGCTCTGCAAGAGATCCCTCCCTTCCTTCTGACCTCCCTCCCTCCTTCCCTTCTTCCCCCTGGAGCAACTGGAAACTTGCAAGCAAACAGCCAGGGATGCCCTTCAAGGTACCTACTGCACTCAACACTCTCTTCCTGACTTTTGCTTTTCTATCATTATCACTTCTAAGTTTGCTAGGAAATTGGCAGTGTGTGTTATAATAAAATCTTACACTGGAAAACAGGACCTGAGTTTGAGTTCATGTTTTTCCATTTGGTTACCTAAGGAGACTTAGGTGAGTCAGTCACTTAGCTAAGCACATGTCAACTGCTTGTTCACAAATGAGTAAGATAATGAATTTAGCTATCTTTTATATGAATGGAAAACAAGCAGCACACTATGAAAATAAGATAAAAATACCAGTATAAAATGTTATTTGACAATATAGAATATGGTGTATTTTATTTTTATTGGTGGAAATAAAGTTCCTATGACAAGAAGATTAAAGGATTATGTTTTCTTTAACAACCTAAGCATTTCTCATATATATATATATATATATATATATATATATATATATATTTGTTTAATCATTTATTGGACAATCACATGATAGGAAAATAGGACAAGTTCAGGCATTGTTGTCAGACCATTGTTAATCTGCCCCGTGTTGTCATCTAGATAGGCCTTTGAAAACCAGGTTAAGGTTTCTTCTTGCCTACTTTCTTGGAGGGAATTATTGGACAAGACTGAAATGTAAGGGTTTGGAGACTTAGTGAATTGTATTATTTAGCATCCAGTATGTTTTAGTAATATGAAGGTTTACCTTAGAATAGTTACAGTTTAAAGTGCACTAGCTTTCTGAAGCAGATGATAGAATGTAGCCAAAGACATGTCACAAAGTCTTTAAACAACTCTCTCCCCTCGGAGTATAAATCCTAAGTTTTGAGGAAATGACCAAGTAGAAACACAGTAAGCAGTGACTGTTGAAAGTAGCCTTTCAGGATTTTTGGTAGTGGCAGTTGCAGAAATTTTAAGAGAGAAAGAATAGCCTGGAGATGGTAAACCTGTAGGGTTTTAGTCTCCAGCCTCAGCACACAAGTATGTCCCAGGAGTGCATTCTTTTAGTAGTGATGCCTAACTGACTGAGCCAGGTCACCCAAGTTCTTTCTGATGTATCCTTATCCCAGAAAGTAAGTGTTGGGATTAATAAGCTATTGGCAGTTATATGAGTTTGTTGTTAACTATGGTTGTGTTCTGATTTGCCACGGGAAGGTGGTCATTGGTTTTTAAGAGCGTATGATGCTGGTGGAAATTCATGGAGCTTTAATCACTGTCTCATTAACAGGGTGTAGTCCGCTCTTCATGTTTCTTCATGTGTTACAGCTTTTCCAGAATGCGCAGAACCTTATGTGCAATTAAAGTAATTAGGGAAGAGTAGTTTTTCCTCTTTAGCAAAGGGATCAGATTTCAAACTACCCTGCTAATTTGGTTAATATGTACTTCTTTTAGAAAGTACCAAATTCTGATAAATTCTTTGATTTTTATCTCCCGAGAACATGGCTTTATTTCTATCCTGACAACAGCATAAAAATCTCATTATCAAAACATGAATAGAAGAAGTAGAAATGCTCATATTCTGCTACCTAATCATTTCGAGTCTTAAAATTTCTCTTCCAATCCTTAGGCATATGAATTATTTTATTTAGTAACTGAAACTGTGAATTGACAGAGGGAGGGGAAGGTGCTTTTATTTTCTAACAAGACAAATGTGCACAGGAAAACTTTTCTGCAAATGTATTATACCCACTGTATTAGTGTAACCGCAAGTGCAAGCAAGCTGCTCCCTGAAGAGCCTGCTCCAGATTCATAAGTGACTGAAGTAAACCCATATGGTATATGTGTTTAGGCTTACGTTGGGTTTCCAGATTCTGTTGGGCTTAGATAACACTTTGTGTTGCTTATGGGAGATTTTAGAAATATTACCTTTATTCAGCCACTAATTAAGGGGGAGAAACAAGGCATGCTTTACATTTATAGAAATTATGTATAATAAAAAACATTTACTTTAATCATATGAGATGGCAATGCCCGAAAATCTTCATATCTAATGTTCTTGTAGATACTTCACACTGCTTATTTACTATTAATAAGAAGCAAACATATCGTCCATTCCCACGATTGTCAATGGACTGTTTATTCAAGATTTTAAAACTGTCTTTTTTGACAAATAATTATAAAATTCAAGAATTGTACATGTTTACTTTACCTATTTATTTGCTGAGCAAGGTGGTACTTTATTTTGAATTAGCAAGAGCTGGAAACTGATGTTATAAATGATCCATTGGTTGGCTGACATAAGTGGAGCAATACTGAACAGATTTTGGAGATATAAAAAATTTAGGTTCTCCACAGGCAAAAGGCATTTCATGCTTCTCTATATATCCCCATAAGAGAGCATCACAGTGGAGATTGAGGGATAGTGTCTTCTCAAATTACCAGAAAAATATCCAAGAGTATGCTTTATTGTTGAGAAAAAGGTCTGGTAAATGCTTTCTTGGAAGCAATGACTTGTTCAAGTTCAGACTTAATACATGAACATGCCTTATGGTCCAAGGATTTATGTTATTAAAGTGATACAAACATAAGAACAATCTTTCTATGTGCACTTACAGTCTTGCTGGGAAGTCAAAACCCAACATTGATTTAGGTCACCACTCACAAAAGAAGGGGCACTGAGTGAAGGAATTTATAGCTCTTAACGTGTAGTTATGTTGACATGTTTCTTTTAACATAAATCCTTATAACACATATAATAATATTAATTCAGATTTTATCTATTTTGTATTAAAATAACAACATTGTTGCTATTTAGCATCGGTAAATTGTTAATTTAGTTGAAGCCACCTCTGTTTACAGTACATTGAAGCACCACCGTGAGTGAGTTACTGGTGTGTCTTTGTTTTCTGACATTTCTTACTGTAAGCAATCATATGTGAACTTATGACTTAAAAAAGCTCAATTTGTATAATAATCCAATGTGTTAATATATGGAATAACTAATATATGAAATCCATATTGTTTTTAAGGTCGAATCTATTTATCAGAAGAAATATTTTTAGGATTCAAATGATGAATTTTGCAGCAGTCATGTGGCTTGTTTATATGACTTTGGAATATGAAATATTTTGATGAAAAATACTACATTGATTTTTCATGGAAAGAAGGCAGTGTTTGTGTATGGTATTTCCTTATGAGAACCATACTAATTCATTTCTTAGATTATTGTCAAATAATATATACAGATAATATATACAAATAAATTACACAAATGATTATACAGTATGTGCTTTTATATGTCATGGTTTCATTGATTATATTCTAATGAAAGATACATTTTAATTATAAACAATGTTTTTATATTTGTCTT
Source organism: Mus pahari (assembly GCF_900095145.1). NCBI lineage: Eukaryota > Metazoa > Chordata > Mammalia > Rodentia > Muridae > Mus > Mus pahari. Next base: position 53,119,457 of record NC_034593.1, read on the forward strand.
AGTCAGGGTTTCTATTCCTGCACAAACATCATGACCAAGAAGCAAGTTGGGGAGGAAAGGGTTTATTCAGCTTACACTTCCATACTGCTGTTCATTACCAAGGAAGTCAGGACTGGAACTCAAGCAGGTCAGGAAGCAGGAGCTGATGCAGAGACCATGGAGGGATGTTCTTTACTGGCTTGCCTCCCCTGGCTTGCTCATCCTGCTCTCTTATAGAATCCAAGACTACCANCCCAGAGATGGTCCCACCCACAAGTGGCCTCTCCCCCTTGATCACTAATTGAAAAAATACCTTAATGCTGGATCTGATGTACACAGTTCCTCAACTAAAGCCCCTTTCTCTGTGATAATTCCAGCTGTGTCAAGTTGACACAAAACTAGCCAATATAATACTTTCCTCATAATGATTAATAACTGAGCAACATATATAGGGTAATTTTCAATAGACATCATCCAGAAACTTTTTTCTGACCTAGCTTACCATGCAAGAGTTGAAATCCAATGTATGAAATTCAAGAGCTCACTGTTGAAAATCACAATGTTGGTACCCAGATCTAGTTGATAGTAGTGAGACCAATTGTTAAGATTTTAGAGATCTCATAAAGTACAGGGCAGAATAAGTCTGGTGCTTAGAGAGATAAAATTATATTTTGGGTGGGTTTTAAACTATATCTGCCATTTCTTCACATGTCATTTTTATAATTTATGCCACTTGAGTCTGCTAAAATGAAATATGCATATTTAATTATGTACATTGTAGGGCTAGTCGAAGGGACGCCAGAACATCATAGTGAAGGGTCTCAACCGCAGATATCACTGAAGTACTAAGAACCCTGGAAATCTTATTCTTCAATTCTCCTGTTGATCAATTTCGTGCTTTTGAATTGTGAGGTGACATCATCGCCACTCATCTGTAGCATCTTTTAAAACCTTTACATAGAAGTATCATCAACTTCATAAAGGAGCTTGGTGATACTATTCACAAAAAGAGAAGTCGGATATTAAGTATTACATTTGCTGCTAGTTACTATGTCGAAAAAACTATTTCTCCTTTGAGCATGCCTTATAGTCATAGTCCACAATCAGAGTATCACTGGGGCTTAACAGCACCACCACCAGGCTTGATTAACATTTTGGACAAGCTCATTTTACAAGGATGAACTCTGGCTTTCTCAGTGTACCATTTTTTTTTTTTTTTCTGAAAATTCCAGGGAGGTGATTTTCCTGATTTCTTGTTGAAGACTTAATAGCATTAACTTTAATGTTGCCTGTGTTCTGGTTTCTATTTATCACTTTGAAATAGTAAATGTTACAGGCAGATCAGATATGGTACACAAAGCTAGCAAGATAACGTCTGTGTAATACATGAGTAGAGGGCTGGGGTTTCCTCAGGAAGAACAGTAAAATAGCATGCAGTTCTATCTCCTATCTTCTTGGATAACAGAGAGAACTGCTCCATGCTGGCTACGTGCCATAGGAAACTGCAAAGGAATTATACTTTATATTAAAGCAAATCTTTTCACTTCACAATCACGGAGGCATTTAAATGGGGTTCTATTGCCTCCTATTCTCTTGCCAGTTGGTATTGCTTTCACTTAATTATAAAGATGAAATCACCAGCTGGGCATGGTGATGCACTCCTTTAATCCCAGCACTCGGGAGGCAGAGGCAGGCAGATTTCTGAGTTTGAGGCCAGCCTGGTCTATAAAGTGAGTTCCAGGACAGCCAGAGCTACACAGAGAAACCCTGTCTTGAAACAAAACAAAATAAAACAAAACAGAAAAAGAAGATGAAATCACCAGTGTTTCAGGCTGTGGAGCTGGAGCCCATACAGTATAGCTTGTTGAATGCACTTTGAGACTAGTATCTGTGTGTGCTAATCTGTACCTGCATCTGTATCTATCATCCATGTCTGGCTGTCTCTCTCTCCGTCTATCGCTATCTTCTCTGTATTCCTTATTCATATGTATATCTAGCGACTATCTGCTTACCACCTATGTACAGTCTTGTCGCAGTGATTATTTGTTTCCTTTGGGCCAGTGGAGTTTCAATACTGATTATAGAGAAAAATAGCCTGTGCTCATGGGATTTCTATGCCAAGACAGAAGCAGTCAATGAGATAAATGTCTCTACTTCTCTACTTCTTCTTTTCCTTATTTCCACCCATTGATGTATGATGTGATATCATGTACTTCTCTTACAAAAAATTTGGACTGCTTTGGGGAGGGGAAAAGGTTGACCACTTTTGATAAAGGTAGAGCAATGACTGTGTAGCTACAAAGCTAGTGACTAGTATATGAAGTACAGCCATCATTATGATAACTATCTTCTTTTGATGTTAATACTTTAAAACTTATTTTCTTATAGAAATAAATTCAACATCCACTTTTTTTATATTTAATTTTTTAAAGTCTAGTCATTCCCCCCTCCTGGTTCTCCCTCCCACAGTTCCCCATCCCATTCCTTCTCCCCCCTCTTCAAGAGGATAACCCCACCACCCCAACCTCCAGCCAGGCCTCCCCACTACCTGGGGCCTCAAGTTTCTGGAGGGTTAGGCACATCTCCCCCTGAGGCCAGGCAGTCCTCTGCTCTGTATATGTTGGACCGGGGGTGGGGGTGGGCTCAGGCCAGCTTGTGTACCCACTTTTAAATCATTGCATGCATTTAGATGTGTATTTTGTTTAAAATTTTCTAATTTGGATACAGTTCTGTCATTCTACTCTTTAGCAATGGTGTATTAAGTAACCTGTACTCCTTCATTTTCTGTCCTTTTGACTGTTGAGGAAACCAAACCTGTGAACAAATGAGTATTTTAAAAGATGTTATTGACAAATCTCAGGTTCTTTGTGTGAGTTAGTAAGCACAACAGTTTTTTGGCATCAGCTTTTCTGTAATGTGTTAGACTAGGAGGCCACATTGGCAGTCTCTGCTATCCAAGAGGATGTGTGATTGAAGGTTATCCTTTTCCTTAGCAGTTCTTCATAAATTCAGTCTCTTGCATGTCACCTAGATTTTATTTCCAATGCATTAGCTTGGTCTTATTCTTCTAATTTTTTTCTAATTAAAGATTGATGTCTGTGTAAGTCATCACATGACATATTACAGGCTGCACAAGCTGGTGCCAGCACTCTGGGCACCTATTAAAATGACTCTGTGTGCATCTCCATGCCATGTCCAGGTACACCCTGACAAGTACTGAGTTCAGCAGCTCTGCTCTAAGAAGCGCGATCCTTCTGAAGGTTATACCTACTCTGTCAAACCACAGCCTATCAGAAAGCACAGCTGTGACTTTAAGCTGGGACAGCATGGCTGCAGAGCCCCCCAGAAACACTTAGTATTATTTTCATCCTGAAATCTGTTAATATTTGGGACAAGTGCTGAGAGAAATTATTGTGTGAGGAATCAGTCTTGTTGATATTGGCAACCAAGAAAAAATGCTTTGGGCGAGGCTCTCCTTTTTGTTACCTCCAAACTTACACAGTGAAATAACTCATATTTTCGATTTAGACTAAAACTATCTTAATAAGTCAAAATTGTAATGAGACCCCACATTTTAATTCCTCCATACATAAAATATCTTAATATTAAAGTATCAGATTTTCTTGCTGACTACCCTGGGGTATAATTGGAGTTACTTATTTAAGTTAGTCTTGTAGCTTAAAGGACTAGTAAATGGGGGAGCCTAAGACATTAAGGTCTTTCCTAAAGGCTGTTTAGTTCACTGAAAGAGAATTCTGCCTCATACCTGGCAGACACGTATTTCCCTTATCCTGCACACTGTGTGAGGCTTAAAATGGTGTATATTCTCCCTAGTGTATAGTGCTTCCAGCTTACTAGAACAAGCAAAGAACAACTGTTAATGCTTCCTCATGATATTCTTTCCCTTTGTCATTTTCAACACTTTTTTCTTCATTATTTTTCTTTTTCTTTTTTGTAATTTTTACTGTCTTGATTATTTCATGTTGTTTCCTTTTTACTTTTTTATATTTATCTTTTCATAGAATGAACACATGATTTGTGACATCACTTTAGGTGAAATTGGTTGTTGTGGTAGAATTTGGCTATAGGGCATGCCATATGATTCAAGGAAATGCAGTGGTTGGAAATTGGTCAGCGAGTCACAGAGAATTTGTCCTATAAATATCAGAAAGTTTGAATCTTGTTCAGAAATCTTTAAATTTTCCAAACAAGCATTGTGTTAAGGTAACTTTATCTATTTATAGTATATTGAAATAGAGTCAGACACATCACAGGGTAATTTACCTATTATTAAACATCTTAGAAGTAGATTAATTTCACATGATAATTATTTAAATAAAACCTTAGTTCCAGAGAAAATGGTTGTCAAAAATTCTTATAATTTGTATATCACTCATACATACAGTTTTCTGTTCTTCTCCTTGCCTCGCCTCACCTCGCCTCCCCTCCCCTCCCTTCCCCTCCCCTCTTCTCCTCTTCTCTCTCTTTCTTCTTTGTTCCTCTTCCTCCTCCTC
>NC_034593.1:53124066-53127662 GCF_900095145.1 Mus pahari
TCCTTTTCTTTCTTTCCTCCTCCTCCTCCGTCTCCTCCTCCTCCTCCGTCTCCTCCTCCTCCGTCTCCTTCTGTATGATACAGTGTTCATTATGTAGCTCAAGCTGGCTTGGAATTCACTTTGTAGCTCAACCTGGCCTCAAACTCTTGGAAGTCTTCTTACTTTAGTCCCCTAAGTCTGAGGGAGCATACACTGTTAAATATTATCTCAGATTCTCTCTGCTTTTAGGGCCAGGCACTGTTACTAGTCAAAGTTACATTTTGAGAATTCAATGTTGCTCCAAATCCTTTGCAATATTACCTCAAGCAGAACAATTTCATGAATTACCAAATGTATACAGATTGATGTCCATTCCCCCTATTCACTCTCTTACCTGCCCAATCATAAACATGCTGATTTTCATTTCTGCCTGTGTTCTAGTATGATCAATTTACAAACATGTTTATAATTTTTAGTTGTAACTTTTGAATAATATCTCTTATATGGATTGAAAATAAAATAGACAACTATGAACTGTAGGCAAAATTTTAATTAACATATGCTTCATACATCTGTTTTTTATCAATATGAATTAAATTCACAATATATTAAACATATAATAATATCTGTTGTGTTGTAAGAGCTAGGGTTTCAGAGAAATTGATATTATACCTTGCTGTCAGGGAGATGGTAATTTTAGGCAGAAAGACCTAAAGTGAGGAACATATTATGGGGTGGAATTGTGGTGTATTTTGTTGTTGTTGTTGCTCATGGTTGGTCCAGCTTTACAGAGAAGATGGTATCTGAATAGCAATATAAGCAAGAATGGATTTGCCAGGTTGCATGGCTGCAGGGTATTCAGCCAGATTAAGTGATAGCATGTAGTATGTTCGTGGGGTTCCAGTAGTCTGTTTTGGGCAGAATCCATGATAGTTCATCTCTGTAAACACAGGGATGTGGAATCAGAAGCTAAAGAGTGATGTTTGTTGGTTCATACATGGAGAAATCCTGAGGTATCACTGAGGTTAAAATGTCTTAGTATTTGGCTTTTACAGGAGTGTTGTCAACTTTTGTTAAGCAGTAAAATGACTAGTGTTTGAAAGTTGCATTGACATGGATTCAGAAGTGAATGACACCGAAGACAATAGAAAAGCAACATGTGTGGATGTGCCTGCAGACTTTGGGGAAGACACACCGCAGGCGGGGAGCAGGATTGTGCACAGATGCAAAGTTAGGCAAGAGCTTAGTCCCCTTTACAGTGGCCTCTTCAATCCTTGTGAGGACTGAGAACCAACTGCTGTTTTATAGAGAATGGTTACCTCTAGGTCTAGAAAAGGAAAGGGGTCTTGAGAAGGAACCAGTCAAGGTAGAAGCTTGTAGAAGTTTCACGCTGTGGAGAACTGCCACAGAAGATACAGACAGACCAGCAGGAAGTCCAGAGAGAACTCCTACCCAAGGAACAAAGAAATGGATGTGGTACATGAGACCACCAACCAGTGAGAGTGAGGGAAACATGGAGAGGAGAGAAATCAGGTAGAGAATACTTGGAGGATGCTGTGTAAGAGAGGGAACCAGTTAATGCTTGCCTAGAGACTGCTGGGCAGAGGAGGGCCTGCATGACCCTGGGACTTGCATGTATTTGATTCCAGTCACATGTGATTACATAGGTACATGGATGTACGTGTGTATGTTACTTTTGTGTCCTCAGGTAATCTGAGTCCTGTTGTAGTAGACAATCATTTATACACCTGTGCTTTGGGGACAGCTATCTCGTTTTATTTTATTTTATTATTTATTTTTATCACTGTTCTCAGGTTGCTGAGATGAAGAATATTGTTTCTGCCCCTGGAAAAGTGGTTTAGTGGCTCCAATATGTAAGGAAATAAACAGGCAGGACAGGGATTGCTATGTGGAGGCAATGCAGAAATGGTGATATTAGCCTGTAAGTGAACAGAGATGGATGTGTCATCTCCTCTGACTCTTCCGGCGGTACACGGTAGCTGATGAAAGCAGTATGGACTGAAGAGTTGGTGACCACATGTGTTCTGTTCAAGCCATAAAGGCACAAAATTCTGTGAATGCTGGGTAAAGGCTCAGGAGAGTGGCTAGAGAACGGGACAGAACTGGACAGAACCGGTCTTACTTTGACAGAGCAGTGCCTTAGAACCTGATGACTTTTGCAAACCACCTTCTTGAGCACTGTGGCTGGTGGCTTCTGCAGTCCGTGTCACAAGCTGAAGTTTGCCATGTCGTGCTTTCTAAATATAAATACCTTTGTTAAATAGCTTACTTCTTTTTTTCTGAACAGTATTACGAATATTAATATGTCTTAAAGGTTAAATTATACTAGATATTCATGCTTTTAGCATGGGTAGATGTCTTCATATCCTGTATTCTAATTTCCAAAATTATAAATTGGCCGTTTACAATCAACTCCTTTTTAAAGAAATAAAATAAAATAAAATAAAAAGGAGACTAATCGCTGTGTGTTGGTAGTGGTCTGAAGTGTACAAGTTAGCAGCCCCACTTTCCTCACCGACAGCATTCAAAAGGAAAACAAACCAAAAACATACATGCTTTTATTTTTGTAACCAGTTAATTTTTTTGAGATTTTTTTTTTTGTCTTGATTGAAAGAGAAAGTGAGCTATTTAGCAGTGAAACTGCACTGTTCTAAAGAGTGGGCTCCTGAGTTAAGAGAAGGCAGCTGCCTCTGCCCCTTCCCTCCAGCATAGTGTGGGGCTGAGCCCCTGAAGTGCATCAGACTGCCCAAATCAAATTGCTCACTTAATAATTAATGTTCCTGCAATGGAATCGCTTTCTCCCTGGAGGTTGGCTTTCAGATTTACCAGACATCTGACAACACTGCACCCCTTATTCTCGACACAAGACTTCAGCTTCTGCTTAAAAAAAAAAAGTCTGAATAAAGGATGCTTTTGTTCATACCTCGCCTGCCTGTGATATAGTGATAAAGTGTCTGATGGCTGAATGGAATAGTTTTACAGTATGAGTGCTGCTTTCAGCAGAGGGGCAGGACTTGGGCTTTAGGAGGAAGTGAATTGGATAGGTCAGGAGAATGTACCATTTGTAAACACCCCTTTCCTTTTTTATTCACGTGTCAGGACAGCAACGGCAGGCTGCTGAGTGTCCACCCCTGCACAAAACCAGAGGGAAAGCAGCTCGGACTTGAGCTGTAGTTTTTAAACATTGCTTTTGATTACTCGGGAGTGATTGTCAAGTCCTTGGACTTGCGTTAGAAGCTGTTTGGAAACTAACATGGTTTAGTCCACTAACTGCATGTTGGGTAAATTCAAAACCCACATGCTCGTCCTCTTGCAGTGGAATAAGTCACATCTGATGGACATTTTCTGTGCTTATAGCATAGTAATGAACGGCTGACAGGCGCGACCTTTCATAAGACAACCCACACTATTGGCTTTCTGCCCAGAATATTGCTGCAACACTATCTGTGATTGGTTATCTCTCTATCATGCATTGCTTCACAAGGGGAAACGGCCCCCTTTTTAATAAATCTACGATGGCTGGCTGCAATATGCCTCACTGTAAGTATTGTGTGTGTGTGTGTGAGAGAGAGAGAGAGAGAGAGAGAGAGAGAGAG
>NC_034593.1:53128633-53177925 GCF_900095145.1 Mus pahari
GTTTTTTTTTTTTTTTTTTTTTTTTTTTTTTTTTTTTTTTTTTTTTTTTTTTTTTTTTTTTTTTTTTGAGAGGGGTTGGGTTTGTTGGTTTCATTGAACATTTAACTACCTGTAAAATATAAACATGGCTGTTAGTGTCACACCAATTCGGGACACAAAATGGCTAACACTGGAAGTATGTAGAGAGTTTCAAAGGGGGACTTGCTCACGACCAGACACGGAATGTAAATTTGCACATCCTTCGAAAAGCTGCCAAGTTGAAAATGGACGAGTAATCGCCTGCTTTGATTCATTGAAAGTGAGTAAATGTTACCTCCTTTTAAGGATATGCAATAATTGATTAAGGGGTATGGGTATATGGTACTCTAAATTTGGAATTATGGGTTGTTTTGTTAACACTTTAGTTATTCAACATGTTCTGGTTCATGAGGTTGGCCTGGGGCTCTCAACCAGATCTCATAGAATCAAGCAGAGCCAAACTTTGATATAAATAACTTTGTCAGGCCTTTAACGCCAAACTCCATGTCTCCCCTCCCTTTCTTGTCTTTCTTTTTTCCCTACATGTTGATGTAGTTGTGACTTAGTGATAGCAAGTCAGTCTTTGAGAGTCTTTGTTCAGCAATGGTAAATGTTTACATTCAAGACTTTCATATATAATAAGGCCAAGATTGAATGCATCTATGTTGTATTTCTTTGTTGGTAAACTTTGTCAAGCTGTTATAAATGAATGGCAAAATCCGTGTCAGCTGATTATAGGTCACATTTTTACTCTTTAAAAATTTTTTTCTTTTCTTTTTTAACTTTTTTTTTTTTAAGGAGATGATTTTAATGGCTAAAGCCATGTCCTTTTTGGGAAAACATGACTAGAAGTGAGAGTTTTTTCAGTTGCTCTAGTATCTTATCCTAAGCATATATTATATTGGATGTGGACTTTGTAAATAGGTACAAACTCCTGTGTTCATTGGGCTTTTCATATTGAGGTAATACAGATGTTCATTTTCTGTGAGATTCTTGCCAGTTGTTACTTCTAGCATTCTGTCAGAAATGTTAAAAGTTAGCCTCGTGTGTGTGTGTGATAAGAAGAAATGGTTTATTTATGTTAGAATTTTTGACATTCAAAAAGCTGTCACTGGACTTGTAAGCTCTGTATCAGGTTTGAAGTAGATCTTGTAAAGATAGCACACATGTCTTTGTTTTGATACAAGGTCAAGGCTACAAATGTGTTCTGGAGTGCCTTCAACCTGCTTGATTTAATCAGATTAATTTTTGAATACTAAATGCCTACAGCTAATTCTTTGACTCTTCCAAGATGGGTCACCATCATATGGAAGTCTGTGAAGAAGTCTCATGTATGTTTAAACCAAACCATACAGTAATCCAAGTGCTTTCTTACATCACATCAGGGTCAGTTAGAAGTTAACCATTTCAGCTGTCTGTATTTAGTTCACTTTGTGATGCCCACCCACTCTGGTAAAGTTTTTGCTAAATGTTTAAGATTCGATCTTCAGAACAGGCTATGAGGCGGTATGTGTTAGTAACCACAGACCTCTGTTAAGATGGCCCACTATATAGGCAGAGTCCTAGTTGAGATGAATAAGGAGAAATTACTACTTTCTTTCGGCTTGGCCTTAAGGGATACCTTATTATAAAGGTGTTGATACCTTTGTGAACATTAATCCTGAATTAATGCTCACCAATTTAGGTATAATGAGAGAAGGATCTGTAACACGAGGAGCAAAGGACTAATTGCTTTTGTCGGGAAACAGCTGTGTCCATAAGTAACTCCTTTTTGACCCAATTCCTAGTAAATCCAGTTTTTAATCCTATAGATAATTGGTGGTAAATTCCTAGCTCGAAAATGAAGGACATTAAATTTGGCCGTGACATTGAACGGTTTTACAGAAGACCTGCCGGCACAGGGTTTGGAAACATTGTGAAACATTAGTATTCAGTTGCTATTTTTCCAGCTCCAAATATTTTTTTAGTTACCGTTCACTTGTGGTCAGAGAACAGTTCCCCTTTGAGTAAAGCAATAGTCCTGCTTACAGACACCCAGTGTCCCTAACGAGATTCAACCCCCACATCAAGGACTTTAAAACAAACAAACAAAGAAAACCACAAGGAAAAAAAAAAACCAACAACAAATGAATTGTGTTAAGTTTTAAAAATTATTTGTGAAATGAATTTACTATACCAGCTAATCACAGCAAAATTCACCCTTTTGTTTTTTTTCTAAGAAAAGTTGAAATTTTTAGTTTCAGTATTTGGCAAAACATTTGTGTGTGTGTGTGTGTGTGTGTGTGTGTGTGTGTATGTAGAGGGAAAATTCAACACAAATTTATTTGCGATAGAGCTTCATACCCAGACAATCCCTTCTTGGATGTTAGTGAAATAACTGTTAAGGATCAGTCAACAGAGTTTTGATGTGCAGTAAGTATTTGTTGGACTTCTGCCTTTTATGTAGTCCCATGGTGTTCAGTTTTGTGGCTAAAATAGATCCAGTTCACATCTTAAAGCACTTGAAGTATCTGCCTGACTCCTGCTTGAAGCTCTGCAGTTTGGGAGCATTCTGAGACTTGCCAGCTAGCAACCAACAGATCATCTCTATTGTTTCAGTAAACGGAAGGAATTTACAAAACTTACAATATCCTGACTTCTTCAATGAAATGTGCTTTCTGCATTACTTTTTATTTCTGTTCCAGCCTCTTTTCAGTTCTTGAGCCATGAGATGGAAGTAGCTTGTGTAATCTACTATTTTTAGAAAGTTAGGAAAGCAAACCAAATACTCTCAGAGAGGACCCTGTGAAATGGCTGTACCCTTCAGCCATGCTGTTTCAGGCTTTGGCTGCGCTCCCAGGTGACTTAGGTTTATAGCTGACTTCTGGTTAGAAGAGAATTCCTCTCTCTCTCTCTCTCTCTCTCTCTCTCTCTCTCTCTCTCTCTCTCTCTCTCTCCACACACACACACACACACAAAACACAAGTTGAGCAGAAGAAAACTGTTTATCTAAAAGAAACCAGTAACATTACTGTAACTTTAAATGAGAGATATTTAAGATAAAGCAGTCCAAGTTCATAATAAATTTGCTGCAAAAATGGACTGTAATAAGTAGGAATATATGAGTATATTAAGCCTTTCCAAATGCAAATAATGAAAACACAAGAGGAGTAATAGGTCAAGTGTATAAATTAAATAGCATTTAAGCACTTTATTAACTTAATTTTTGTTTTGCACTTGTAGTTTAAATTCATTGTAGTCTAAAAGTAAATTCTAGCCACTACTTTAAGTGCTTATAACTTACAGGTCTGGGGGCTGTAGGCACTTCAGATACTCAGAACAATTGATCAAGCGCATTATTCTGTTCTGAAGAAGTTTTTTTTTTTTTTTTTCTCTTACGGCTTATGAATAGTACTCCAAAAGAAGGGGCAAAAAGATTAAAAGAGAAGACTCCAGCACTGCAAGCTGCCAATAAAATGATGCCATGTTTCAGGAATGGTAACTCCAGTAATCTGATTGTCATGATCTCTTCGCAGTTCTGAGTTTGTGGGAATGGAGTAGATGGGATGCCAAATGTCTTACAGTCTCAAGAATAAGAGTTCACTATATCATCAGTAGAAATAAACCTCTGGTGTTAACATCAGGATTACATGGCATGACTGAGGTGATGAAGTGCCCCCGAAGTGATGGCAGTTAATTTCAGAATACCTTCCATGATTGTCACACTCTTATTTCCCCCAGAGAAATGGTTAGTCTCGTTATTGTTCTTACAAAGGCACCATCGTGGTCCTTTCATCATGTGTTTAAAGCAGTTTTAGCAGATAAACCTGCAGTATGAAACACAGGAGATTGGCAAGGCTTGGATAATCTAAATTCTAGTGGTCCCACACGCAGTGACCTTTGATGAGCATCTGCTGCCTTGTTTTGATGCCATCTCACATGCGATGCTACAGTTTTGAAGGATGTTCACCTCCTGTATTCTGAAACTTGTGCAGACATGATTGTGTCCTTTAGCAACAGGTTGACACAGCAGAGTCTTTTCTACACAAGACACAGCTTGTAGAGCAGCCTGGATGGTTTGCATGTTCCTGTTGTATCCAGTAAGCAGAAAGTTCACAACTCTGAGAAGTTGTTCCTGGGCCTCTGAGGCAAAATCATCAATTCTGACAGCAATATTTCCTTAACAAAATGCTCAGTAGCTATAGCTGCCTCAGCAGTACTAATAATAGCTTTAGACATATGCTGTTCATATTCTTAAATTCTTAAATATGTCTTTAAGGACTTTTATTAATTTTTCTTTTATTTTTAGATTATAACATATTATATTATTTTTCCATTCATTTTCTCCCTCTGAACCCTCCCATATACTGCTTCTTGCATTCTTTCAAGTGCATGGCCTTGTTTTTCATTACTGTTACATGCAAATATGGATGTGCCTGTGTATGTGAGCATTTATACACACACACACACACACACACACACACACACACGCACACACACAAATATTTTTATTTTTTCCTTAACTACATAATTGCCACCAGCTCAGTCCGTATAATGTAATTTGTATGTACCTTTTAAGGGCTGACGTTTTGGTATTGGATAACCATTTGGTGTGCTCTTTCTCGGGAAGACAATCTCTCCTACTCTGAGCATTCCTCTGTTACCTGTGGCTTTTCATGTAGGGTGGAGGCCTCCTGGTATTTCCACTTTGCTCTGTCCACTATGGCATGGTGATTGTTGTCCTTGTTGTCAGCTTATATTTAAGGAGTCAAATTAATTCCTGGCATTACTAGGGGATACCATCTCATAGCAAACTCTCGGATCTGGCTTTTAACAATCTTTCTAACCCCTCTGCTTCAGTGTTCCCTGAGCTTTAGGTGCAAGGCTCTCGGAGGCCTGTTCTGTTGTTCTCTTTGCTAAGGATAAGTGGAGGGTTTGAGCTTATCAGCATGGCCAGTCCATTGCCTTTCATGCTGAGCAGTGTCCCTGCTTCCCTCCAGGCCTAGACAAAGCCTTGTAGTTTCTCTAAAGAGGTTCTAATGAGGAAATTACCCCCCACTCCACCCTTTTAAACTTTAGCAGACACACGTTCTGTGCTCTTAGATAAGGGAATAATTTTCCATGTTATGACTTAGGTCAGGATTTCTGAGAGTCAGTAGAAATGGGTGACTAAACAGATGACCTTTGACTGTTCTGCTGACAGAGATTAGTGCGTAGAAACTCCAGGAAAAGTGACTGGCAAGGCTGAGTTGAGAAGACTTCGTGGTACAGTGCATTGTTTGTTAGAGCAGTAGTTTTTTGTGAGTTCCACTGAAGTGGTGACACTAAACAGTATTAACTCTAGTAAGCATGTAACTCAACACTCATTTACAGTATGCTAACCAACTGAAGAGTTTTGTAACTAACATATTTCTTGTAAAGTTATCACCAAATACTCATCTACTTATCAGCTCTTTCCTGGTATTAATATTTGTTGATTATTTTAAATTTTGATTTATGCTTGATTTGTTAGAAGAAAAGCTTTATTATTATTATTATTATTATTATTATTATTATTACTATTTTAGTACACAAGTCTGTGCTTTGAGAGTTTAGTGAGATTTTCCAAGCTGTAGAACCCATTCAATACTACACCTTTACTGGCAGACTAACCTCGGGGTATCTTTGGGCCTGGTCCTTGTCAAACATACGTCTTTCTCATCCTGGTGACTGTCAACACAATGCCATTTCCCCTTCCACCTCACCTGACAACTGCCATTAATCCTGATTTAGGGACTAGTCAAACCACCTGTACAGTTCTGGAGTTGTTGCCTCTGATCTTTCTTTATGAGTCCCAGAGATGTACAGGGCCCAGATGATTTTGTATGGCACCAGATTTTGTTGTCCCTCTAATTTTTATTTGTACTTCCTTCACAAATACATTCTTTTACTTCCCTAGTTTAGAATACAGTGAGAGAATAGCTACTAAATTGCTCTGTGTTGATCATTGTTTTCATTTTATGATAACCTTATCCTATACAACAACTCGGATAATAGTATCAAATTTGACAGACAGGGAAGTACAGAGGAAGCAGGCGCTGCTCAACTGGCCCAACTTGTAAGCTGAGGACCTGACTCCTGGTAGCCTGATTTCAGTTTCCGTTCTCAATCACATCATTCCAAATGCTGCTTTTTAATTTACATATCTGTGTGCTGAGGAATCAACCAAGAAGTCATACACCAGTACTAGAGCATAAGTAAATGATGATTCCTGGCACATTGAAGGCATCGGACCAGTAACAGTAAAGACATATAATTGTGTTATGTTTTGAGTTAGCAGATAGGTCAAGAAGTGAATCCAAGGTAGCAGGAAGATTGTGGCCTTAGACACAAAGATTGTGAGTCTGACCTAACATATAAGAAAATGAGCTTAAGTTTACTACCTCAGACAGTGCCAATGTAACAAATAGATAGCTGCCTCCATGTCTAGAAAGAGGGGCTGAAGAGGTGGCTCAGTGCTTAAGAATAATGGCTGCCCTTCCAGAGAAACCAGGCTTAGTTTCCAGGTCCCATACAGTGTTTTATAACTTGCTATAACTCCAGTTCCTGAGAATTCTGTGCCTTTCCCTAAACCATGGTTACCAGCCATACATGTGGTACTTATACATTCAAGTAGGCAAAATACCCATGCATAAAAAATAATATCAATATGGGAGAAGAAAAATGGCCCAATGTCTTCATTGTTCAGAACATAGTTAAAGCATCAAGCCCACTCTGAGAAGCCAAACAACTATAGGGTCCTTGAGCTGTGCTTTAAAACCGTGGCTATGAATTAAACGAGGAAGACTCCACAAATACACTGTGAGCTCCATTCAGATTTTAAGTATGGTTGGTATCACAGACTTTAACTGCTATCATCAGTGTTTCAAAAGAAACAGTTTTGGTCTTTGGAACTTTAGCTGGGAGAAGGTTCAGGGGAATGGCCTTTCTTAAATTCTTGGGACACTCTGCAAGTCAGATTTGGGTTGTACTTGTTTCCTGCAGAGGTCTTCAAGAGCAGAGTTGACAGGAGTGTCCACATTTTGTGGGCATCACCTCCAAGGTAGGAAGGCTTTCATTGTCAAATTGTCTTTTAAGAAGCCCCCTGTGCTCAGCTGGATGAACTGTAGCTTCATGAAGGTAGTACTGGTGAAATACTTGGTGGAAATACTCAGAGTATCAAGCTCAGAATTGTATTTTGATCGTCTTTCTTGCCATTTTATAACAGTAATAGTTAATGGGTCAGATGTGAAGAACAAATCCATTTAGAAGCTGTGAAGGTATAAGGATTTAATAATTTAAAGAGGATAACTAGCATATTCTGTCTTGGACTTTGGCAAAGCAGCTGTGAGAAGTGCTGTCCTCATGGTGTTGATTGTTCCTAAGGGGACCCGTGTTAGGAGGGGATAAGGTGGCGATTAGGAGGGAACTTTCAACAGTAATGGGAAGGTCAGTATGAGAGCAACTTGAGGAAGGGGGAGAGAAATGTCCTTAGTGGTTTAGCTTTACTTTCCTTCACAACTGCTGACTTAAACTACAGATGGGAACAGACCAGAGGGTACCAAAAAGAAAGAAGTCAAAAGTCCCAGGCTTAGGCCTATGTCTTGGATGACCTTGCTCAGAGGAAACTCCACTTTAACCAGAGGTCTCAGGTTCAGGGCTAGAAGAATGTTTCTGCTATCTGAGTTTATCTACTGATGCATATGTTGTATTTTGTGTCAGTATGAGTTTGAGGCTTGACTATCTGGTTCCCAAACCTTGTTGCTTCAAAGGCCATAGGACTCCAGTCTGCTTTTAGAGTTATCTCTCTGCCTCCAATACAGACTTAGAGTCATGATATCTAGGTCCAGGGTGTTCGTACTTGAGGCAGGAAGCATCTGCAGTTAATAGTTGACAGTAAATTACACAAAATAAAACATGGAAAATTTAAGTTAGCAAAGCTGGGGAATTTTTCTATCATTTTCAATTTCTCTACAGATACGGACATAATTAGTGTTTAGGATCACTTGTGATGGATAAATTACATCTGTAATTCATTCTTGCCATGTTACTGCATTGAGAGAATAATTTGCTTTCAGAAATCATTGCTCATATAATATTCTAAAATCGTTCTTAGACTGAAAACAAGTTTAGTAGCATGTCCCTATCAAGTAAGCTGTTACATCCATCAGTTTCAGCCTAGAAAAAGGTATTAGAGAAAAGGAGCCAAATGCCTTCTTGGTGGATGATGCTGTTTCTTAAAAGATTATTCTCCTTAAGGGGAGGCAACCACAAAGAAAAATGGAGAAAGAAAAACCATGAAAAAGGAAATACTTGAAGAATTAATTTTTAAATGAAGAATCCTATTAAGGAAGATTTATGTTCTGAATGCAGTATCCCCACATTATCTCCTGTTTTTCCATGCCTATGTGATGATTAATGAAATCTAAGTCTAGCCATGAGAGAAGATTATCGTCATGGTCTTATTTATTGGGCTTTTTTCTCTGAAGAACTTTTATTACTGGATATTGCTTCCCATGAATTTTAGCACAGTTAAAAAATAGAAAGGAAATGTCCTTGAAAGAACTCAAATATATTTACAAGTAACAACCAGAATAAGCAAATCTCCAAACACCACTGAATCTCAAAACTAGAACAAACCAACCTCCCCAACAGCCCTTTAGCCTAGTTGATGAGCTATAAATCATCATTCACATTTCAGAAAAATCATTCATATTGCCAATAGTTTTGCAGTGGGATCTATTTAAATAGTTCCTGTAAAACTCAAAATCAATGATTGGAGATTAACGTAATAATACACTGTTGCATAATAAGGCTTCAATAGGCAGAGCAATAAACGCAGAACGGTCTTAGTAGCTACTGTCTTTTGTCATTCCTGCCAAGGATGAATAATGACAGAAAAGAGATTTTCATGAGAAATATCTATTTTAAGAACTAGAGGGTTCGGGGGTGGATTCAGTGGGTCACAGCACTAGCTAGCTGTACGAGTGTGAAGACGAGAATCCAAATGCCATAAGAGAAGCTGGTCCTAGAAGCCAACTGGTAGCCAAGTTAGGTGAAAAGGCAAGCTTGTGGTTCAGTGAGCAGCGCTGTGTAAAGGTCTCAAGGTGGAGTTTAGCACCCTTGTCACCTGCATAGTCACCAGGTCTACCCTAAATATCTGCTGCTCACACATCCAACCTGCAGCAGCAGACATTTCGCTTTTGACTGTACACTTGCTATATTAGATATTTATGACATCTTGATGGAAGGGTAAAACACATACTATTTGGCCTCTCTGGTTGTTGATAGATGAGTGGCTATTTTAAGATCATAAAATAATAAAAGTTTGATTTTATTCTGAATTTGTTCTGAAACACCAGAACCATTCTGTATAGGAGAAGCCGAAAAATCGGCATGTTTTAATTGGAATGGTCACTGCTGACTTTAATATGACAGGAGAGTGAGCTAAGCTCATCACAGTCTGTCATTCTGTAACATAAAGTTGAGTCACATTGACTTTTGGATAACACACTTAGAAATTGTTAGGTTTCCTCTGCTGATTTGCTCACCAGCTACCTATTGTATAGATTGAGAAAGTTCAGAGCAGTTAAATTTCTTCTCCAAGCTTGCTCAGTGAGAGGCAGCTTCTTGGGGCTTAACATAGCCAATCTGCCTTCACAGCTTACTCTTAGCTTATCTCCTGTGAAACTTGTTTATAAACTATTAATACTGAGAAATCTTATAGCTTGATCTTGTGCATACAACCTGCATTTAATTACCAAAGAGTTTCTCTATGAAAATGTTGAGCAAGTATCGGTTCAGTTACAGCAGTTGCCTGAATTTAAGATGAGGGTACTTTAAAAAACAAACTCTTTCACATGCTTTCTTAACAGTACCATCCCTGAATAATTGCTAGCAAGGTATTCTTATTCAAAATTTGAAACATGCCCTTTGTAGTCGGCAGTCTTATAGAGTATATATCTCTGGTCAGGTTACATCTGCATAGTTTCACACCTTGCAGACAACAAAGGAGGTAGAAAATCAGAAAACAGTTTGTTCTAGGAAAATAAAGAACAGACACGCTGGAGTTCCAGCCTGGCAGTGATATGAAAAGGGCATTATATAAGGAGGCCTCTCGGTTCATCACTGTCCTTATATCTTTTGGTTAAAATGGAATATCTATCTCTTTTTATTCACTCATATGTAAGTCCATGCAGCTGTTGATATTTAGTATGAGGCTATAGTTTCATCTTATTTTGTAGTTTTCCTAGGAATTATAATATTGGAAGCAAAATATATACTTCAAAACCTTTGTTAAAATCTTCCATGTATTCTAACATGATGTTAGAATTTAGATGAACAACTGAAATCTTTGTTTCCCGAAACTTCTTCCTGTCATGTGTTATATTTATGCATTTATGACTCTAATAGGGTATTTCAGAAATTATCTAGGACTAGAATTTTTATTCTTTATATATATCATCAATATTTACTCACTATACTAATTATGCCAAAGTAATTTTTGTGGGATATAAATAATTTTATTAAATATTTTAAAACAATATATCTTTAAGATTTTTGTACCACAGTTAGACATAATGAAAATGACTATTAATAAAAGAATTGATTCCATTTTTATACAAGATGTGGAATAAAGAGTATGTTGTGCTAAAACCCTTGGGTTTCAGAATATGAAGTAAATTCTTATGCTTTTTAGATATTTAATGAACGCTGTATAATCCTAACCTCATATGGAGGAGATATTGATCAAGTATTAGTGCTCTTGGTAAACTGTCGGATGACGAGTCTTCCCAGAGCAGTTCATTCCCACAGTATGAGCTTGTGGGGCCCCTGCCCCAGAGGATCAGCCACTCATGTTTGTTAGCCAGTTTCGGCAAATAGCCATTTAGAAATGTTTCTGTTTGAAATGGAAAGCTGCATAGTTTTGTGGATTCTGATATGCCAAACTGACTTTTCTCTAGGGCTTCAGAGATTACAGAGAAAAGTGTACTGCTCTTTGTCCTTAGATTCCATTTTTCTGGCTTGTCTGTTTACTTTATTAATTTGCTGTAGATTGAGTTTTACTTGTCTTGTTCCCTTTGGTGTTTTCTGAGTGTCTAGTTTGGACTTCATTCTGTTTTTCTTGGAATGAATTTTTTTTTCTGAAAACTCTATTATTGCAAATAAATATTGATGCCAACAGCCATGAGAAAGTGACCACCAGTGGTCCACACTTAGATGCTCAGCTGCCTCTGGGATCCTAGTCACGTTTGAATCTTCATATTGATCACACAAAGCCATATGCTAGGCATAATGTAAGTTACAAACAAAACAAACAACAAAACCTGCTTTCTATGGCACAGACAAGGCCTTGTAAGTAGATCAGACAGTAGATCCAGCCAGGGCTTTTATTGCAGAGGAGTTCCCGTGACTTCAGACTCTTTATTGTCTCATGCATTTTTTTTTCTCATTTATAACATGAATTTGATGCTTCAATAAGAGGATTCAATAAAATATATTACATACATCACTAAATGTATGGATATGCTATGCACAAGAAGCATTAATATTGTTCTGGTCTGAATGTTGGTAGTCTAAATTATGATTTGCCTTTGTATGAGGAGCCTTGCTTTCAGTTAGAATAAATGTGACTGTTTTGCATATTATACTATCCGTAGGTTACTGTGCATTGTTTTATTGTGAAATCTAAAACATACTCTATGACATAGGTATAGATGTGCAGTTTTACACAGTAGCCTATTTATTTACCCTTCCGTAACAGGAGACAATCCCCAAACTGAGCATGTGCACGACTTCACGCTAATGAGTCAGTATTAGCACAATAAATTTTATCTGTTCCTAAAATCCATTTAATAAATATAGTTAGCTATGAATGGAAAATAGTTATAGTCATCTGTTCTGACTTTAATTCTATTTAATATAAATGCCTCTTTAGTTCTGTGCTATTCTACAATAAATAATTCCCATTTTACATTTAAATGCAATATGTGAATTTCATCCTAAAAGACTCATGTGTTTGAAAGATTTTATTTTTAATTATGTGTGTGTGTATGTGTGTTTGTGTGTGTGTGTGTGTGTGTGCGTGTATGTGTGTGCATGTGTGTGTATGTGTGTATATATGTGTATGTGTGTATAAGAGTGTGTGTAAGAGTGTGTGTGTATGTGTGTGAGTGTGTGTAAGAGTGTGTGTGTATGTGTGTGTATGTGTGTATATGTGTGTGTGTATGTGTGTGTGTATGTGTGTATGGATTTCGGTATATACATGTGTGAATACAGGTGTCTCTACAGACCGGAGGTATTAGATCCCCGGAGATGGAGTTTCAGATGACCATGAGCCTTGTAGTGTAGCTACTAGAAGCACAACTTGGGTCCTTTAAAGCAGTGGGGTGGACTCTGAACCACTAAGTCATCTCCTTGTAATCCACAATTGTTAATATAAAATATATATTTATTCAACAAAGTTCCTGCAAAAACAGCATCAACTTCAAGTCTTCCTTTTTGTATTTTATTATCTTCTTCCTTTGATCTTTTTAATGCGTATATCTCAAACTATAGATTCAGTTAGGATTTCATTAGATTCCAAAGGATTTCTGATAGCATAGAGTATAAACCTTAGATCTGTCTACACTCCTTCTTTTATGGTTTAAAAGTAATACCCAACTATTCTGATTGTTCCAACCTCATTTTTTTCTCTTGTACTTGTAATGAACAGGGCAGTGGTGCTCGGTATCAATGTAACCCAAGGTATCCAAGGTGTTAACCTAACTCATAAGTGTAAGATGTGACTTGGGTAAGAGAATAAGAAATGCCTTTATTTTTAAATTTTGTGAGCAAGGGGACAGCCTTACATGTAAAAGTTTCAATGAAATCCTAAGTATGAGGTGTGTACTGCCTTCTTGGTTATTGGTTATTGCCCATGCTGGAGTGTTGCGTATTGATTTTGTGTGTGGCAGTGAGTTAGGTTTATGATTTGATGTTAAAGGAGGTTCAGATATGTGTTCAGTGGGTTTGCTTGTAGACTTTTAATTGAATAGGCTATTTGGGGGTATTTAGCATGCAAAGAGGCTATTAGGGAAAAAAGCAGAGGAATACCTCTGAGGGCAGGAAAAATAAAATTTATTTTCAACTCTCTGGGAGTTGCCCGAAGTGGCAGAATCAGACCTGCCAGGACACTTTCATGTTTCTTATAAAAATTAATGGTTTAAACACCACAAAATGCTTAGTTTTATCTTGAGAAAAATCTCACTTGTCTTTCAGAGTGGTTTCATAGTAAAACTGTATTATAGGATCTGTATAACAGGAAGGAAACTGAGCTGCACAGTGTGTTGATGTTTGGGGTGTAGTAGAAATAGAAAACTAAGCTAAGGATTAAGTTGGGGATCAGATGAGATATTTTATTTACTTACTGGATTGTTTCCCATTTCATAATTTTTTATAAAGTGGATCAGATAGGGATAATATTTACTTATTTTCTTTGACATTGGTAAGCTGATTTTCCAAACTTTTTTTTTTTTTGTATGTGTCTGTCTGTGTGTGTGCAGGAGCACATGCACATTGTGCAAACCCACACATATGGAGGCCAGTTTTCTAGCTGATGCATCACTCAGGTGCTTTCCAGTTTATTTACTGAGGGATGGTCTGTCACTGAACCTAGAACTTTCTGATTTGGTTTCCACATCTAGCAGACATGTCCCAGATTGCTCATCTATATCTCCTGAGTGCACTTGAAATATAGACACATAGACACCTATTCCCCTCGACAGAGCCCCCTCCATAGCTCCCAAACTTTAGATAATTCCTCTCTCTCTCTCTCTCTCTCTCTCTCTCTCTCTCTCTCTCTCTCTCTCTCTCTCTCTCTCTCTCTCTCTCTCTCTCTCTCAACATATCTATCTATATCTATATCTATATCTATATCTATATCTATATCTATATCTATATATTGATGAAGGCTACCTTAGACTGCCACTACGGTCACTCTTGTCTGCTAATGAACGCTATTTTCTATTCTAACAACTCACTTGGCTCCAATTCATGGAAAAGTTTTTTCATCCCTTCAGCTCCAAGGTATAAGACAAACCAGTGTTAAAGAAACATTTTCAGAAGCCAAGTTTCTCTAGATAAAATCAGTAGTAAATGTGCATATGGTTATGCTTACACTCCCTCTCTTGTTTGTTCTCTCTGCATAAAGGCATGCTTTGTTAATCCTAAGTGACATTATGGTCCCAGTTTTCTTTGATGTTTTCGTAATTAGTTTGCTTTGGTTGAACTGAAGCAGAACACTTGCCCAATAGTAACACGTACCAGGGCATTCTGACCCACAGCCTTTTGCTGCCCTTGACTTGTTTGACAACTGTATAAATTTTGAAAAAGTTACCAAATTTTGGAATGCATATTAAATATTGACCTCCGTCGCTCTAATTGGAATTTTAGCAGTAGAGTTGTGATAGTGTGTCTTAAAGGTAGAGAGAATAGGAGAGATGCTGTGGTCCAGAGAACTTCCAGATGCCTTGTAGAGTCACCTTCCAAGAACGTCATGTTTATAATGAGTTGAAAACATACTTCTCTTAGTAACTATTCCACAGATCAGTAGATTAGCATTGGGGTAAAAAGCCAAGTCTGAAACTACATGCACTTTGAGCTCAATATTAACAGTAAAATGTATTTATTTTGAAAACTTTCCCGAAAGCACCCTGTTTAATGCATTTAAAATAGATGAATAAGTCATGAAACCCAGCAGGTAATTCTATAATACCATTCATTGCCAGTATTATTTGGGTTGTAATGTTGGAACTATGGAGATTTTACTTCATGAAGTGTGTGTTACATTCTAGTAACATAAATAAAACCCTATCAGCATAAGCAGAAAGATAAAGTGTGTTAGCTCTATAGAGTTACTGTAAATTTCTTCCACTGTCTGGTTCAATACTGCATTTGAATTAAAATAGGTCTTGATCGATGGAACACCATTTGCTTATGGGTTTAGAGATCTTGTTCTCAGTAGTTTGAAAGACGCATTGGCCAGCAGAGGTTATTCACCTACACTAGTGCTTTGAGTGAGCTTGATGGATTTAGACCCTAGGTTGATCATTACTGCTTAGGTCTGTGAAAGGAAGAGCTGCACTCTCAGTTCTAAGCTGTGACCCACTATTAAGCCAATTTGAGGGATAGCAATAAATCAATACAGACTCATAGAAAATACAGATTGCAGCAAGCTGTCAAATTATAAAAGCTTGCTAGCTTTTCGTAATTATTGTGTTTTTCTGTATTGGGTCAGGGTGTAAAATGTCTTATATAGCCTCCTCTATTTTTATTTTACTAGAGAAGGGACTAGTAACATTATGGAGTAATATGGAAGGAAAAGTAGATTTCACTGACTGCATGAAGCCCTTATTAGAGTAACTAATAGAAACAAGTCATTGAGTAGTCAGACGTTTAAATAATTAAAGTGTGAAATAAAACAAGAACAAAACACCTTAAGATTGAAAACCTTAGATTCTTCTACGAAGAATCTACTACTAAGAGAAGAATCTAAGCTTTTTGGTTTATATTTAAGGTTTGCTATTCTTCGTACTTACATTATTCGTGTGATTTTTAATGATTTTTCTTAGTGTCTAGAGTTGAGTTTTCCTTTGCCACTTTGAGCATTAAACTTAAGTGAACCACAGACCGCAGCAAGTATTAATTAGAAGAAGCTTAAGGAATGAGGCCATGTGACACACCCACTTTATATATTACCATAACAAGGAGTGGAAAGGGACAGGCTTAATTATGTTCATAAAGTTGTCAAGGTCACCAGGACCTCAAAACACAGGTACTTGCCAAGTCAAATAAAAAACCTGATGATACTGTCTTCATTTTATGAGAATAGCATCATCAACACTTACAGCTCCAATTCACTTTTAGGCCCAGTTTTTAAAATAATCTGATGCCCTTTGTGTTGGTAGTGTCACAATCCATACCATCTTTTTTTCTCCAACAACAAATTCTCCAAACAAATGTATGCATACATATAGATATGTATATGTACATATCTATTTATCTGTCTATCCATCTATGTATCTATTGTTATCTATACATGTGTACATTATAAGTTTTTAATATTAGCTGTGGTATCTAGAATGTTGAATTCTACATGATTAGTAGATTCTTAAAGAATGCCATTTTGATTTTATCAAACTGTAACCTACTTGAATAACCTCCTCCTAAAAGCCCCAACATTGTGACAGCTACCAATTGAGAATCCTGCATAATGTGGGCATTTCTTTCTTCCACATTCCTTAGATATTATGTATTATAGAGTAGGCTATATTGTGTTGAATTTTATAGTCTATCTGCCTATTTTTCCTCATAAGCTCTGAAGTCCTTGAAGTTTACCAGACTTCCTTTAATAACCATGTGGTTCCTGGAATATCCTTGATATTCATTGAATTGAAGGCAATATTTTTTTTTCCTAATCATGGCCAATAATTTTTAACTGATCAAAAATGATTTTAAATTCAGTTTTAGGGAAATCGTTGTTCTGCAGTTGTCAATCTCTTCTCTAAGGAGCGTAGCACCTACTGTGGAAGAGGTTTCTCCCATAGCTTACATGTGTAGTTCTCTGCATATATAGTTTCATGCACCTCCGACTTATTCTGGCAGAGTAGAGAATCCTTTTTATTCTATGAGTGAATTTCTAGATCAGACCCCTTTTGGGGGGGGTGCATTCTATTGTTTATGTTATCTTGCAATGACTGGCTCTTATAGGGTCCTATCTCTTTTGCTGCCTGTACACCCCATGTCTCTGTGGAGTGATACATTGCTCATTGCAGTGGCATGATTCAGTTATTTGGGAAAGAATATTAGCACCAACTCATGAATGTGTTGTTGGAGGAACTATGTGGCTTTAATATAGGATGATGTTTAGTGTCTGACAGCTGTGCATGGAGAAATGGTCACATTATTAGGGTTCACTTTCCTTTGTTCCTATGTAGAGAATATTGTGAACACCTTTAATAGTTTTGTTACATTATATGATTAATATCTAGAATCCAGACTATAGTTATATCACTGTTGCCTTCAATACAGAATAAATAATACTAAAAAGGGGATATGATTCTTTACAGATATTCACATATCTATGCTATGCATGAAATTCCCCATATTATATATAATATAAAAATGTCTAAGTCCAGACATTTTATAGTTTCCATTTTTTCATTTTAAAGTTGAAGTTGAAGAAAGAACCCAAAGGCATAGACTGTGCTAGGTGCTTACTGGCTCCTATTCCTAACCTGCTTGCAGCCCTTTAGAGAGGTGTGTTGCTAGAAGCCATGCTGTGTATGTCATGAGAGTTTCTAGAGAGAAAAACCCTCCAGATGAGTACTGGTGCCAGCACTTCTGCACTTAAGCATCTGACTCTGGAGCATCTACAGTTATCCACTCTGAAAAGGGATCATCAAGATGGATTAAAAATTTAGCACTTGAGGCTTATTAAGGGTTAGAGTGGCATAATTATGTAGCTAGCAATACTGCAATCCTCACCAGAACACTGTGATGTGCTGGACACTTCCTGCCTCTTGTCAAGGCCCCTCAGAGTTTTTATCTCCCTAAGAATAAGTCTTGCTGCTCCTTGGTTGTTCATGCTTCCTGCTTTCTTACTGTGTATATGATCAGAGGAGATAAATCTTACTGACATCTTATGAACATACAGCTTTGTGAGCCATCTCTCCTTGCTGCGCAGCAGTTGTCTACCTCAGAATAATGAATTGTTCTCTTGGTGCTCAAAGGAGATGAGTGTGGATGAGACCTTCATACTACATCCATTTCGGTTGTTGCTAATTATGGAGCCAGTCTTGGTTTTTTACTAATCTTGAAAGTTGGAAAATAAAAGTGCAAGAGGCAGTGGTGGATCTTGGAATGCCACTCTTGATCAGACTGTGAGATATTATGTACTATGACTGCAGTTTTGTGTTTTGGCAAGGTAGCATATTAACTCTAACAGAAAATTTAGTCAAACCTAGTTTTAAATTCTTGAGGATTTTTGTTCTTTCCTTTAAAAATCTGGACCCAACAGTTCCTTCCTAAGAGACTCTCTTAGTCCCTAATCTGCAGTCTCTTCATTCACATTTTTGAAAATCCAGGTGGTATTGCTACACTCTAGAAATGTTTTAAACATTTTAATATTATTTTTGAGATATAGTCATATAGCTGCCCCCCCTCTTCTTCCTGTCTCCAGACCTGCTCATATATCCTACTCCCTGTGTAAACTCATGGTCTCCTTTTATTATTGTTAATGTGTCTTTGTGTATAAGTGTGTTCCTAAATACATAATCATGACATATGTAGACTGTATAATAGTACTTGTTACTTATGTGTATATATACTCAGATCGGCTGAGAGCAGAAGAAATAATCTATCCCCGGGGAAAAGTTTCCAATTGGTTATGTAATACCAAATGGTCTGCCCTGAAAACAATATCAGTAATTTTAAAAATGGAGTGATAGATATTTTTGTTGTGCTATTTTACTGGATAAAATTCAGCAAAAGAGAGACACTGCAAAACTTTCTGTTCTCCCACTAACTATCTCTGTGAGGTTTTAAACTCAGTCCTGTCTGGAAACTTATAAAAGCAAAGGATATGCCGTAGTCACCTGTAAACTATCCTACCTAAGTGACTAGCACAGGATAGGTTGCAAATAGATACCTTTTGACTTGTGTTGGATGTCAAGCTGGGTAGAGTATGCAACATTATCAAAATAATAAGTTTACTCTCACCTCATACCCAAACTTTTCTCCATGCATAAGATTAAAATAACTAGTTAATCCCATCACAACAGGTAGGTCATATATTATGTTAAAAATGAAGAAATAATGATTTGGAAGACAGTGTCCAAGCTATGAAAATAGTCATGAACATAAAATGCTAAAAATATTTTAATTGAACATGTTTAAGTAAGTTGGAGTAGCACAATGACAAAAATCATATATGTATATTCTGTTCTCAGTCTGTACTGTTGGACTGAAAAATACATTGATTTGACTAATGATATTGTCTGAATTATTTTACAAGCTAGACATCAATATTATGGATTGATTTTTCTCTTTAATCTCATTTGTGAGTTTTTCTCCCTAATGAAGAATACTGAAAACATGACCTTTACCTTACCATTTATAAGCATTAGGAGTATAAATCAATACTTAAATTGATCTCATAAAATATTTTGGGGTAATACAATTGGAACTTTAAAAAAAATGTAGCATGTAACAGACGATCAATGAAGCTCAGAAGCACCTTTTCATATACGTGTGATAAGTGTATCAGTGTAATGAATCACATTTGTTTTCAGCATCCAGTTGAGCAGTGGATTCTGGTAGATCAACTGTGGGCTTCTGAAAACCAGATTTCGTAACAAGTCAGCAACGCATTTACCATACGCCAAAAGGGGAACATGCCAGTCTCACTTTTACTTTAGCTTTCTGACCACTGGTTGGTTTCCTTTAGTATCATATTCAGTTAGAGAGAGAGAGAGAGAGAGAGAGAGAGAGAGAGAGAGAGAGAGAGAGAGAGAGAGAGAGAGAGATACACAGGTCAGCCACTAACAAACATTTTATATTTCATTTCGATGCTGTATTTAGTATAATAATTCTTGCTTCCTGTTTTCCCCTAATGCCCTTTGCCTCTGTCCCGAAAAATGTCTAAAATTATAAATTCAACTAACTGCTTCTATATAGTGTTTCTATTTTCTTTACCTTTTGCATACTAGAAATTGAATCCAAGGTTGAGTTTACTTCTAATGCCATTTGCTTTTGTGAGATAATCCTTCTTACAAGGCCCTGTACACTTGTGATTTCATCATAGCTAAAGGAATGACTTCAATTATCCCCACTGAGGATACTGAAATCTGTCATTTCTTCTTGACTCTTGGGACAAGACCAAGGATTGGTTGGACCCAGTGTTTTTACTTCATTGCTGGTCATGTTCTAGAACCATGACATTTTTTGAGGATTACAAAGGTTTAACTTTTGATTATACAGTTCCTCCTATGTTATTACTGGAAAATTTCTAAGCAAGTGCTTTTCTTTAGTTTTATGATAAAACACTGTGCAATGTAGTATGTATTACAATGGGGATATGTATGAATTTTATCAACTTTTAAATCAAATATAATCTTCTAATATAAGATCTAAACAAATTTACACATATCTTCAAGTTATTCTAGGTTATGATGCTTCTTAGTGGGTAATGGGCTATTTTGCTAACCACAGGCCTGGACCACAGGCCTGGGCCACAGACCTAGAGCCTGAAATGAGGCAGCAGAAGTGCTCATGCCTGGCATAGCAGGTACTGAAGAACCCAGAGCTGGAGGGTCAGGCTTGCAGCTTATGCTGGCCAGCTGGAGTCTAGGCTCCATCAAATTATTCTAATACACTTCAAGACTTTTCTTTTGGGAAAAATCTTTGAATTGCTTCTCCTGATCTTTTTTATAATACTATATCTTGGTGACATTACATTTCCATGGTATCTCGAATCCTCTGACGTCTCCCTTCTGTTTAGCACAGATCTGTTCCTTAGGATTTGACTCCATTTGGGTTTGTTTTGTGTTCATGATGCAAATGAAAAACATAAGACAAATGAAAAAAAAGTCTATATATAAATCTGGTTTTCCTTACTCTAAGATTTGGTTTCATGTATATTTAAACTTACAGTATTTTTAGCTGACTTCAGATTCCTTGGCTTTATTATCTAATATCATGACAATCAGAGGATTGGGGGGTGAGTAACTCCCACTGACCCAGAGAAACAGAAATGACTATTTGGGGCCTAACATGTTACAGTAAAGGAAGTTTCTTTTAAACTAATAATTTTGAAGAAGTAAAATTAGAGTCAAGAGTACTGGAAATCCCCCTCAGTCTAATGCAAATGGGAAGAGCCTATGAGGCTTCCATGTAGTGATATCTGAGCTCAACTGGCTTCCAGCTTTAGGAAATAATGAAGAAATGTTAGTGGTTTTGTTATCTCTTATAATGTGTATTTTGTACATATAAAGAGAAGTCTGGGGTTCTTAAGATAATTGTTGAATAGTAAACACGTAGTGTGCTATGGAAATCTGGGATTAGCATTTATGATTCTGCTTTGTTAGAAATGTAGTTGCCTAGGAACTTCATTTATTATTACTGTTTTAGGTGATTCATATGTGGTTGCTTATACCAAGGTGATCTTGTGCCGACTAGAGAGCTAGTCTGTAAGGTCAGCTCTCTTCCCCAATGTTCAGTAGAGTAGACAACAGCAAATTCTGGCACTAGGCTTGTTCAACAGGCACTTCTGCCAGCCCAGCTGTCTCAGCAGCCCTGGGGATGTTCTATTGATTTTAGCATGTATTAAACAGTGATAGCATTTTTGATGTCTTCTATCATCCAGAAATAGTTCCTTTACTTATGGTTAGGTACTATAATCCAGCTGAGGTAAAAATGAAAGATAATTTCTTGGTATAAAATTTATTTTGCAATAGGAACAGAGACAATATAGAAGCATCACATTTGATTTTTTAATCATATGTAGATATGTTTATGATACTCCAGAGAGATATCAGGAAGAGATATTTAAAATCAAATGATATTTGTTTCCTTGGCTGGGTTGCCTTTTCTGGACATTTTAAAAGAGGGAAAACACAGAAAGCTAGGTGTGGTCTCTGGTAACTCCAAGGATTAGCTGTTAAAGTTAAAGATCTAAAAATAGATGTTTATGTCCTTCAAATAGTAATTGCAGTTTTGCCTGGAGGAAATATTTTCATATGAATAGCACACAAGTTGATGACAAAGTTCACTAAGTCATAAGTAATGACAGTTTCAAACTGTGAAAAATGGAAGGCTAGTCCCAAAGAGACAGGAGTTCCAAAAACCACTGGCAAAAGTAAATGTTATACAACACAGAAAAATACCAGGAGAAGAACTGACATACTACAACAGGAAGATTAGTCACCTGTAGCTGGAAAAGTGGTGGGGGTGGGGCAAGGAGCAGAGTAGCTCAAGCAGGGTGTTCTTTAATATGCACATTCGAACCCCTTGGGAGCCACAGCAAAGACTGGTAATGCTACAACACCAAAGACACAAATATAAAGTTTTCAAAAACAGTGACTAGATTAAAAGCAGGAAAATGTTAGGCTTGAGTTTAAAGAAGCTGACACTAAAAGGCGGTGGTGGTGGTGGTGGTGGTGGTCCTCAGCAGAGCTGAGCCTCTTAGTTTAGGCTGCTAGGTTGGTTGTCCTGGGAAAGAAAGCCTTGTGTGTCCTTCACCATACACTGAGGCTCCGTTCAGATATGTATTGCATGTAAATAGAAGGGCTCTGGGTGTCTCATTTGTGTGTGCTCTTTGAAACAACTTTTGTTTATAGAGAACATTTATCCACAACTTAAGAAGTATAGATATCCAAATATTCCAGTAGTTAATTTCTGTGAGCTTTTAAAAGTACTAGAAAGTGCGTACTAGTAGTCATTACCTAAGTTTTTCTCTAACTGGAAAACAGACAGTTACTCAACACTCTCTCTCTCTCTCTCTCTCTCTCTCTCTGTGTGTGTGTGTGTGTGTGTGTATGTGTGTACATTTTATTGAAATTCTATTAATTTTCCATCCACAGTTAAAGGAATAGGGATATTCCAGAAACTGATTTTATTGAGTTTCCTCAGTTGTCAAATGCGAATAATAAGATGCCTGCCTCAAAAACAGGCAACAATAGTAGAATGGCCTGGATGCAGTAATATAAAAATCGTATGACGTGCTATTTTTTTTATTAGTGTACTCTTTAGCCAAGTATGGCCCAACTGACTTGAATGACATATTTCTAGCTTACAAGGAAGGTGGTTATTAGCAGGAACACTCTTCCTTATACCGCTTGGGGAGGTCATTTGTTGTGTTACATATATATCAATATTTAATAGACATATGATTTGAACTTGTTCATCCCTTAGTAATTCTTACAAATTATGTCAAATATTTTTAATATTGAGGACACAATTTGCTCTATTTGGGAAAACATACCTTTGTCAGTTAAAAGTAAAAATGAGTGATGCATATTCAAATCAGATAGAAAATTCACTTATTTTAGAGACTTTAGATTTCACCTTATTCTGTATAGCTATATGGAATATATAATTCTGTATCATTGTACTCAGGGAACTGCAGAATGCAGAGAGCCATTCTGATCTGCTGGCTTTTTTTTTTTTTTTTTTTAACCAGTTACAATACTTCTATTGTTCATGTGCCCAAAATTTGCTTAGATAAATTCTAACTACTAACAATATAACCAGGTAATGCAAACACTGAAAGTACACTTAAAAAAACCAACTCTTCAGGACTCCCCTGCCCCATGCATAATAGAAAGGGAAATGTTCGTTTTCTAAACTGTACAGGTACATGCTATCTCCAACTCCGAAAGCCTTCCCTTTTCCTGGTGTGGACACATAAGTCATCCTGAGTCACTTGAGGATTTTATTTAGCGAGTTTTATTTAAAGCATAAAATTGTGAGGACAAATGACTCAGGGGTCTATGTGGCGTGGCTAGACTTTCTCACTGTCAGGTTACCAGTTCCCACACAACTCTCTCCCTATTAAATATTGGGGGAATCTTTGTTTTTCACCATGGGAGTGCATTAAAACCTCATCCGTGCTGGCTTATGTGCCCTTTACTTGTTATAATTGTTATTAATACATTTGTTTCCATATGAAGCCTATTCAAGGAATTAAGTAGAGGGAATGGGCCCAGTAATAGCTCACGAATATAAGAGGGGCTTAGCTTATTTGTACACGATACTGGCTTTTCTCTTCTTCTTTCTTCCTTTTTCTTTTTGTGTGAGTGAAATATTTACATGACTAGTTACTTGAGCTTGAATCTTAACACCTCCACTGCCCCTAGCATCAGCATGAAATAACTATATGACAGATTGAACAAGTTCTAGATATGCTGAAAATCCATAATTTATATATGTTTAGATGATAGCATAAATAGCTGATGGGTTCTCCTAGTTATCACTCATTAATGCCAAGATAATAAGATCATTTTTTCAGGAGGTTGGATATGAATCTCAAAAGTTCATTGTCAACCTGGGCCTCATCATGAGATATGTCTTACAAACAAATCCTTTAACCTATCTTATGCAAAAAAATCTATGCAGTTACTTTATTTCCCTTACTGACAATATAGAAGAATATACTCTTTAGCATATATTTTTGTTGTTGTTGTTAAATCCAGTGTTCCAAGTAGAGGCTGGAACAGATTTAAATCTGTTATTAGCTGGTGTCGAGCTCATTTTATGTGAAATCAACACCACTACCCAGGGTTACGGTAGAGAACCGTCCCGCTCCTTTTATTTTGATTTTAGAAATAATTGAGAATAAATAAAATCTTACATGGTGTGTCATTTGAAGGAAGTCCACATAGGCACCAAAATAAGTTGTTGGTAAGTGCTGCCCAGTGGCTGTATTTTTTAAAGCGTATGACTAAATTATAACCGAGGGAAAATTCATCAATAGAATATACTCTTAAGGTTTCCATAGATTCACCTCCTTAGTTTTGCCTAAACAAGCAGTAGCTACCCCAAAATAGCCTGAGTCAGGCTCACAGCCAGCAAAAGAAACATGTTGGCTTCTGTGTTATTTTTGCCTTAACATTGGGACCTCTCCACATGATTTGAAATGTCTGGTCTGACAGTCTTGTGTCCTCAGCAGCTCATTCAAGGAAGGTCACTTCAGCTGCTGAATCTTCAGAGAAACCCTTGGTCAAAGTTGGTTTCAACTCATATGTCATGGGATGACCCTTGAATTTCTTAAGTTCCATCTGAACTCATAATTATGGTCTCAGTCTTGCATTTAGTGAACTGCATGGGCAGAGCTGGGAATGTGTAAGTGTGACTGCCGCAATGGTGGTTCTCATGCAGAATAGGCACTGCTGGTAACAATGCTTTAGTCCTGTGGGGCCACCAAACATAGAGTCTGTTTTGAAAAATGTGACATCTGACATCTGACAGACATTAAACATGTGAGAGAAATTTGTTCCTCTGTGTAGACTTATTGGCAGATCCTCTTCCCACCACAGTTCTGGATAGCCGTGGTATTTATCACTCCCGCTCTGAAGAGCTTTAGTACTCAGCTTTCAAGAGTCTACAGAGGATAGAAGAACAGTGTTGCAGGTGCATTCCAAAGTCTACATTTTTTCCTGCTTTTCAAGGATTATGACATTAGGTGACACTTCTTACATCTAGCGTTCACCTTGCTGTGTTGATGTAAAACACCTGAGAAACATGCCAAGAGTCTTAGTTCACCTATAAGGCCAATTTTCTACAGTGCAGAGAATTCATGCATTAGTGTTCATAATTCTCTAATAAGTCTGTGATAGAAATATGATAGTCTTTTTCATTTCCTCTTGAGGTTCTTAAATTCCTAGGAAATAAGTCTAGATATCTTTTCTATCTCTAGGATTGAATTTCTAGCAAATCATCGAGATAACTTGCTAGTAATGCTCCTACATGCGGTTGTTCAATCGCATTCCGGTGGAAGAAATGATCAGTAACATCAGGATGGAAATAAAATATGTGAACAGAGGAGCATTGCCCATCCTGTAAACACTACAAGAACTGGTATCTCCTCATGTAGTTGGAGTGTTGTACAGATTATGAAAACAGTAACCTTTGAAAACTGTTTCTATGCCAGCAAGGCAGATAAGAGTAGATTTTAAAATTGAGCAAAATCTCAGGGTAGCAATTATTTTACATGGTAAGTCTCTTTCAGTGACAAGTTTTAGGGCAGTTAATTTGCTTATTAGGAATGAGGAGGAAATAAAGAAATTATGAAAGGGCTAGTGAGGTTGCTGTAAGACAAACCTTTGAGAGCAGTTTTTTGTGCAGAATTGGAAACTGAGTATCTCACAGTAATAGTGTTTATATCACTTGCTTGGAGAGCAGATTTAGGTATGATCACAGGAAGACACCTGTCTTGGCACTTGGTGTGGGATAAGTGCAATCACATGGATAGTCTGTGTGAGTGTGAAATCAACAAGAATGTTTGGGCTAGCATCCTGCTGGGTGTGGATCTGACAGAACTCAAGCTACTGCTGCTACCCACTGCTGCTGATACTGGGGAATGGAAGCATGGCTGACCAGCAGACCCCTAACTCTCAGTTCCATAGCAGTTACATGAGAGGTGTTGGTTAAGGGATCCATCTTGAATCCTTTTCATGGCACCTTGGCAAGCAGAAACTGTATTATCCATTGAAGATGAAGCATGGAGTTGGCTGCTGATAGATGCTGGTGAGTGAATGAGGCAAATTAGAAGCCAATTAACTAAGCTAAAGTGAGGCAGGCTAGCTGCACAGGATTCCATGGGAAGAGGGCTTCTGAGGCTGTGTGCTTTGGGAGCACGTTCCACACTTTAGTGCCCTGATCTGTAGCCTGCTTATGTTTCAAGAGTACTGCTGGCATTTACTCACACATGAGGCTGATTCCCAAACTGGTGGACAGTTCAGCAAGTGGGATATACATCTCCATAGGCTGCTTTAGTCTCTGCTTCATTTGTCCTTTACTTGAGTCACAGTTACACTTTCTTAGATGAAAGTAATTATTTTTTTCATTTCTAATTGTACTTCTCCTCTTTTCATACTAGTTGAGTATAGATTTTAAATGAAATTAATTGATGTGCATATTTTTTACCAGAAATATTTTCAAACAGAGATATTTTGTAAGCAAATTAGTATGATATGGATTAGATAGTTGTACAGGCTGTATCTTACTATAGTATTTATGCATTAATACTCTGAATGAGCTAGTATTTTCTATCTTCAAAATAGAGTTCATTTTTGATATATTATAATTCATCTCGGATGCTAATAAGGTACCCATTACCTGTGTGTTCATTTCATTCATTGGAAGAAATACTAATTTTAAGTTATAATAAGGCTACAGACTATAGACTGCAAGTTTTCCTAAAATAATCATCCCATATTAATAGATGTTTAAGATACAGTCTCTAAAAACTATAATAATAACATTTGAGGACTTAAATAGTAAAGGATGTGTCAAGTAACGTGGAAAGAAACACGCTGAAATTTCTTTTCACTTTTAGCAAAGTTGGCCCTTTTAGCCTTTATGAGTTGGCACCCCCAGCCCTTCATTAGCATTCTCTGCCTCCTTATGGTATTATGTACCCCAGCCCTTCACTAGCATTCTCTGCCTCCTTATGGTATTATGTACCCCAGCCCTTCATTAGCATCCTCTGCCTCCTTATGGTATTGTGTAGGTGGTGCTGGGATATAGTTTTTGATGCATTTGTTAGGAATATTTGATGCTTAACATTTATTCAAACATCTCATGTTCTAACTTATTTACCAGCACCTTTTATTTATATAAAACAACTACTTTTTGTTTCTACTGAATGACATACATGTGGTCTAAAAAGGTTTATAAATAAATACATTAACTTGCCCATTTTAGATCACCATTTGCTTCAATAAGTTCTTGTTATTGCTTTATTTAGATGGGATTGAAAAAATAGGTGAAGTAATGCAAGTAAAATTGATCTGTTCAATTTCACCTCAAGGGACCACATTATGGAACAGATTGCCCTCCCTCCTCCGGACATCATGGTCCAACCACTGTTTCTTAAGCCTTCCTCAGTGATACAATGTCTGGAAATGATAAGACCACATTCAAATCAGAATTTAAGTGTATTGAAGCAGGGTTGCTACAGAGAAACCTAGAGGCTTTGCACAGTATCTCTGTCTACAAAAGATATTTGCTCGACAATCTTGGAGATCCACACTCATCTCCAGAACTCATAAACAAGTGGAAGGACAGATTTCACATATAAGTCCTCTGCCCTCTTTGTATATGCCATGTGCCCCCACATGCCATGCACGTGCATGCACACGTGCAAACACACACACACACACACACACACACACACACACATACACACACACGATAACAATTTTCTAAAAATGGAAATTGAGATTACTTATCCTCCCCCCTTTATAAAAATCTCGATTTCTTCCAGATTAAAATATTAGTTGCTTAATGAGAATTGACTATATTGTGTTATTAGTTTTATTTTATTTTATAACAATAGCTGGTCTTTGTTGACTTATCAGAAATAGATAGACTTGCTCTCCCTCAACCAAACTTCATTTATTATTAACTGTGTATATTGGAAATAAGGAAGGAAATTAACATTTGTTTTAAAAAGATTATTTTAAATACTCACTAACTTACGTGAGTTTTAATATACCAACTAAATGAAACACTATTAGATTTTAGTTGTTCTGAATTTGAAGTTGATACCGAAGTGAAGTTACTCACACATAACTGCTATTATGGAATAAGGTCTCTTCACACCTGTGTCCAAATGTCTAAAACAAGTCTAAAATACTCTGCATAGTTAACTTGCTTCTAATTTTAAAAAGTCAGAATGGCTAACTTACCTCAGTAGTTTTCATTTGCTGTAGATTAGTTATAGTTAACAGCTTCTCAAAGTGTACACTTGTTTTCTAAGTTTCAGAGTCACCCTGAGCTCTGTCTCCTGCACAGTCTAGTTCTAGCAGTTCATAGGAAGCAGCTCAGTGTAAATTCCTCAAGGCTTGTGGGAGATAAGAGCCATGGGGACTAGGTATCAAGCTGTCTGCACCTTCATGGGTGCAGCTGTGCTGTGAGGCCCAGGCAGTCAGCAGAGCCTTGTACATTAGAACTTCACCCCACTGAACTGACACACTTGATTCCCCTCTCGTTTCCTTTCCCCCTTCTTAGTCCTATCTTTTGCTCTTCTCCAGATTGTACACTCCTGGAACACCTGCCTCTTTTCTATCAAATTCTTTCCTTCATCTAACTCCCCATTCACCCTCATCTGGCTCTGGTTGAAAGTGGTGTACTTGATGAAATATGTGTTGCACAATTAGAAAGTAATTATTTTTCTCAAGAAGATTTAAAAAAAAAACAAAAACTAATTGAGTTTAACCTCTGTGTCTTCCTATTTTTCTCTTCCAATTCCAGACAGCTTTGGCTTTTTACCTCTTGCCTGTGGACCAGCTTCCTGGGATTTTTATTTTATTTTATTTTATTTTATTTTTTTACATTTATACATTAATTTAATACTAAGGGTGCAATGACAGGGTATAGTAATCTCATACAACTTCTGAAATGTTAACGTTAGTCCAGCAGGCATGCTATAACATGTGTCCCTCACTTTTCTTTCTAGTGCTAGATCTTCACCCCCTTCATCCATGTTTTGGCTTTCTGTGGGATGCGTGAATGGCTGCCCCCTTGTATTTTGTTGCACTTCTCCATTGCTTCTTGTGTTCTGGTGGGAACCTTGGTGATTCTTCTCAATTGCTACCTGAGCTCTGTGCTGGTTGCTGCTCATCTCCCAGGGTCTTGTGCTGGCTGGTCATGTCTCTACCTCCTTGGCACTGCCCCTTGGCAGAACCGTGGTCCCTGGTTGGCTGCGTCTAAACCCTTGTGAGGGTGGGGAATATTCCTCCCCCTGCTGCTACGATTGAGCTCTGTGCTGGGTACCACAGAGCCCTCTACACTTGCTTTCAGTTGCTAAGGCATCCCGAGCTTTGGCTGTGGCTCAGTGGTCCTGCTATCCAAACCCTAAAACTTTCCTAGCCTCTACACTCAGTGGTAGCAGCAGGTGTTGGGATTTCTCCAAGTTCTAAGGCCTTGGGAGGAAGAGAGTGGCTGTTGACATAGACCTCAAGGATTTTCAGAGTACGCCAGCCAGGAAACTTCTCCAGAAGATATGTAAAGGTAAGATTCTGATTTCTCTAGGAAGCAGCTTCAGAAGTGTAGAAAACAAAACCTCTCAGCATGGGTTAATATAAATGGATTTTAGTAGAGAATACTGAGAACTATGATAACAGACAAAACATGTCCTGCATTGGGCTACTACATATTGCAGATACTTCTTGGAGGTGGTTGGTTCTGGGAGAACTTTACATTTCTATTCTATTTTTTACCCCTATTAAATAATTGACATTGTAGAGATTTTAAAGTATTGTACTCAATGATTTGAATTGGAATTTTGAAGCATTTTGGTTTTCCATGTCACAATCATCATTGTGTATTTAGCAAGATTGTTTTTGTGGTTTAAAATATTAAAGAATATAGTAGCAATCCTTTATTTTATAAAGGTGCTTGTATTTGAGTTAGCTTGCTATTAATATTTAAAACCAAAAACTTATTAAATGTTTCCTTACATTCTGCCTGGGAAGCAGAAGTGCAGCTCTGTCGTCCGGGTAGTGCTAGAGCACACATTCATGCCTTGTTGGTGTTCCTGCAGCACGTTAGAGCCCTGGAACAATGCAACAGCCTCTTCCCTCTTAGGGCTTTCTTTCTCTCCCTCTCCTTCTTCCCGTCCCTCTTTTCTTTTCTTTCTTTCTTTTTTTTTTTTTTTAAAAACAAAAAACAAAACAACAAAACAAAAAAACCTTGGTCTTGTAGTACAGCCAACACCCTTCTGAAATTTACTGTTACAGTCCAGCCAGCCCCAGGACTTAGTGATCTGTCTCTCGGTCTGTAGTGCTGGGATCACAAGTGGGGTTACAGTGTGGGCCTGTTTACAGTGTTCTTCATGGAAAATGCACCTGGGACTGGGTAAAGAATCTGGATTAGGTGCTAGTGTTCTTGGTTTCTGAGTTGTGGGAAGGCAGCAGTACAAACTGTGTATGCAGAAGCACAAAACCTAGCACAAAGCCAGCCCCTAACTCATTTCTAACTTACTCTTCACTGTGTGCTTCACAGGCCTTAACCTGTGAGCTGACTTTCCGATTTCAGCTTTAGCATCAATTCATAGCATCTTTTTACCTTCTTTGATTTTTTAAAGTATAAGTTTAATATCTTAACCAATGCTCTATCATTGAAATTAAAGCTCTTGTTTCCAAAACCATCCTAAATTTAGTACTAAAATTAAAATATATGTTTACCAATAACTTTACAAACTGAAAATATATTAAATAGTATTTATTTCTGTTCTATCCTATGTTATATTCCCTCCAGACTGCAAAGAATAATTAAATAGAGTGTTTTGAAGTCTTTATATTAAGTGCGTATTTGGTTTCTTATGCAAAAACACAAAGTGGCATTTTGTTGTTCTTATTCTTAATGGTTATAATGAGTTTGCAGTTTAAAAATGTAATTCATTTAGTCATTAAATAAAACAAAAGACTTGATATGAAGTCCAAGGATAGGAGTTTACTTTATGATTAAATGTGCCTTGAGTCCACCTCGCTTACATTTCTTCAGAAATCTTATTGTCCCCGAGGAAGAGAAATTAGATGAATGTGAACTCTTAAAAATAACGAAAAAGCTTGCAAATTAATTATGAATGATAGTTATTGCGGAAGGAGCATAGTTTTCCTGTTCATAGTAAGCCTGTGCTGCATGGCCCTGTTCTCAGAGTAAGGCCCAGTTAGAGTGTTTCTGCGTAAGTCAGGTCAGTTTGAAACTTGTGCTTGTCCATCCATGTTTTCTCTTCGTTTGTGCAGCAGAGGCCTCCAAACAGAGGGGAATAGGCAGAATAGTTACAGTAGGTGCTGAATTAAGCCAATATAAAGTTCTTATTATCTAGTTTATGTTTTGTAATGAGGAAGTCAGAGTGTACAACCTTCATTAGACATGCCCATGCAGAAAAGGAAAAAAAGGACAGACCTGTGTTTCATCAGAGCGACTGAATGAAAAGATAAATAGAGGGCTCTGACCAGCTGCTGACATTTTTGTTTGTTTATAAAGTTTTGCTACTCAAAAGCAAAGCGCTTCTATGTATTATCCATCTTATGTGGAACTAAAAGCTTATTGGTTAGTTTTACAGCATTAAAATAATCTTTTAGTTAATTTTCATATTTTATAAATTGCCTACCTTAGAATCACATACAATTTTCAAGAAACCTTGAGATAGGGATGAGAGGGAGAAGTAAAGGGCAGGGGTGGGGGGCCATGGGAAATCATTTTATACCTGTAAGACATTTTCAGATGGAATTAGTCAATATAACACAAAGGTACTCTAAGATACTGTCTTTATTGTACCATGGGGAGGACGAAACTGAGGCTTTATGAAGTTGAACAGACTACTGTGCTCTTCATTCCAGGGCTCACTGACACCAGAAGGCGTAGATGCAGAAGCTGTCAGCAGGATCCCTGATCTTTGAACATTCTGGGCATCTAGTGCCCCCTTCTCTCCTCATCCTTGGAATAGCACAGTGCCATTAAGGAGAATCAACACAGCCCCCATCCAAGTCATTCTAGGCTCTTATTCCCTACCTGCCTTTGTGACCTTGGGATGTTTACTTACAGTCTCCTTCAGCTGTAGTCTCACCCTCTCTAATATATGAATAACATTATCTCCTTGTCAGAGTTTTTATGAAGATTTAATTTAATGAAACAGCTTGTGCCAGTACTTAGCACAGTGGCTAGCATACAGAAAATGGCGATTGTGTGGATGTTACTATGTAATTTTCCCAAGGTCACACTGCTAGAAAAGAATTGAGTCACAACTGAAACACAAGTCTCTCTGAATAAAATAGTAAATAAAACAGGAGAAGATACAAGTACATGCACACCCAGCGTGCTGCAGAAACTTCGAAAGAAAGGTCATACTTTCAACTAATAAACGATAGTAAATGATATATATGCAAATCACAGGCTCAAATAACTACTGGCTTTCATTAACAGTTGAGCTAGGTATAAACACCTTTTGAAAAGCATAGCGTCTTTATCAGATTGACAGAGTGGGTTAGTGAAAACCATTTGCAGATGGATAGGTCTTCCAAGAAACAAAAGGTTGTTATGTCATGACATAGACTGGCAGTGGGAAGCGAGGAAAATGTCAAGAAATGAACGCAAATAATTGGAGAGGGGACAGAAGTTCTTTTTCATTTTGCCTGATGTTTGTTTGTAGCACTAGAGTGCCCCAGGTAGCAAGAGGAATGCCAGTTGCACAGATGATAGAATATTCTTTTGATCTTTATTCTCTGAAGCAGAGCAGAAACTAGCAGTGTCCGCTCATCCTGAAGAGAAGACTCATCAAAATTGAAATGTCAAGATTTAGCTTTGAATGGTATGGATTCAAGATGTGTATTTTTTTTTTTTTCCAGTGAAGTTCTTGCCGCTCTTTGACATCCTTTACTAGACTTGGAAAAGCTTGAGGCCAGGAGTGTTTATGTATTGATTTATAATCTCAACATGTTGTCTAGGAAAGAAATGGACATTCGACATATGCTTAATTAAGTTAAAGGAAATATATTGCAGAACGTTGTAAGAAGACTAATGTTAGGGTCTAATGGCACCAAAGTGATTAGAAAACAAGGACTCAAGATTCAGTCTAAATGAAGGGGCAAATTAGGGCAGATGCTTCAGGGTGGGAGAGCTTTGTGTTTGTGTTTTTTGTTGCCTGGCCAAGGATGTAGAAGAACTGAAACCTGCAGTACAGCTGTTGGCACAGGAGTAAAATGTTTAGCATCACTCATGAGCACACAGTGCAATTGGAGAATGGAGAAGTAAAGGGACTGACCTATACTTTGTTTAGGTTTTTCATCCCGAAAAGTATTTCTGGCATTAGAACTCAATTTGGTGCCCAGAGTATGGAGGGAAAAACTATTAGAAATATACCATTGGTGTATATCTTCATTAAGAAATTCTGAAAATATGGTTTAAAGGTACAATATCATAAAATTGTACCTTGCAACACATAAAGTAATAGAGTAACGTGGGTGACAGAGAAAGAGTGTAATTCTAAAAGCTGAAATACTTATACGGAATTATTAGAATAACATTGATATTTGTTTTCTAATAAAATTCTCACTGAGCTTTTGATGTTTATCCACAGATATAGTAAGGAAAAGGCATCTCTTATCCTTTATGGAAACAAGAAAACTTAAAAGAACAAAGGAAATTGCTTTATTTTAAACCAAACACTTTGTGTTGATACAACTAAAAACCTCAAGCCAAAAACTGATGCTCCTTTGGGCTGCTCCTGTTCCCAGGAGGTTGTAATCACACACTTCACTTCCTGTTTAGTATTTGTGGCCACACACCAATGTGTAAGGACCAGCACCATTCACTGGCGCCATTCATAGGAGGGCTTTCAGCTGCATATAAGAGGCATTGAGTGTCTAGGCTCCATGCAGTCACTCCTTGGATCCAAATCCTGGGGAGTGTATGCTGTCACCCGAAAAGAGCATGTTTAGAAAATATCAGATGAGAGTAAAAATCAAACCACATGAGCAAATGTTCCAGGAACATTTGTATCTTAATTTGAAAAAGACCATATGTTGCAGCAGTACTTCAGTAAGATTAAGATAGTGCTGAACTTTCCAGAATATCATCAGAACAAACTTAAATTGACTGCACATTTCAAAATATTTTGCTATACAAACATACATGGATGTGAAGGTAAACATAGAATTGAGTGTGAATGAAGCAAACGTAAAACTAACACATGCACCTCATTTTATGAATGTGGGTGTCATCTGGGCCGTTATTATTGATGCAAATGTGGCAGTATTTTAGACCTTTCCATTTTGCTTTTGGTTGTCTCTGTTTGAATTACATAGTTTCAGTGTGGTGGCAAGGCTGTCTTACTTCACTTAACCCATGGTGGGTTTTCTTTTTAACTTTCTTATTTTTATTTAGTGCTTTTATTGTTTGCTTTCAATGTTACTTTGGCCTCAGTAAAAATATTTTTAAAATAATTTTTGTCCTAGAATGGTTCTAAGTCAACTACCTCTGGGCTGTGATGCCCTTTTCAAGGGATCTGTGTCTATAACGCAGTCTTAACAGTACACTAGTAAAGTTAGCAGTGTTCTTTATTAGTTGAATTCTATGAAGCATTTGCAAACATGTTAGATTAATTGTAAAGTTATACTGATATATAAGAAACAAGCTCAGTCTTTCAACATGAGACTTTGAAAATCAAAAATAAAATCCTATTTTCTCAAGTTTGGATGGATCATGTGTGGAGGCTGGATGAGCCATGCTCCACACCCACTGCACTAAGTTGTCCTGAGA
The DNA here is from genome assembly GCF_900095145.1 of Mus pahari. Taxonomy (NCBI): domain Eukaryota; kingdom Metazoa; phylum Chordata; class Mammalia; order Rodentia; family Muridae; genus Mus; species Mus pahari. Next base: position 53,163,674 of record NC_034593.1, read on the forward strand.
GCTTTCTATTACGGGCTCAGAGAACACAGCAGATTAGGAACCTTACACTATGTCAGTGTTTTCAGTGGAGGGTCTCTGAACTCCTTCCTGGCCAACCTACACTTTTTGAAGTGCACAATAATGTTGGCTCCAAATAGCCTAGGCAAACTTCAAAACATTACGATGTGTGAGGTTGAGGTAGGAAATTCAAAGCCTGCATTGGTCTACAAAGCAGATTCTCCAGCCTGATCAGCTTAGCCAAAGGCCTTGTATCAAAGTTAAAAGTAAAATAATTTACTTTAAAAGTAAAATAATTTACTTTAAAAGTAAAATAATTTTTTAAGTGTGGAGCTTAGACAATGATTGCTTAGCAAATTCAAGCCCTGGATCCGAGACCTACAACCCCGACAGACACATAGAACAACAACAAAAAAGGAAAGAAGATAATAACCCAGAGACTTGATTATTTTAAAACTGACATTATCTTTGTAAAAATAATATTTTATAGTTCCTTAAATTGTATTGAAATTATCCTTCTAATAATATTTAAATTATAAATTTTCCACTTTAAACCTACATTGCATTTAGGTTTCAATGTTTTCAATAGGTTTTTTTTTTTTCCTGCTAGTAGTTCATATGTGCTGACTCACTTGAAGGCAGGCTAGTTTCTACTGAGGGTTTTTAATATACTTGGAGTTTTCAAAGGAATCCAAGAGCCTTAGAGTGAAGGAGACTGGAAGTCGGGTAGGAAGAGAGGGAGCTAAGCCCAGACTTGGAGTGAGTTCTCCAGCTTTCTAAGGGAGTTTGGGTTCTTCACAGTGCTGCCTAAATGGCTGTGTTGTCTGGGACTTGTCCATACTTCTTCCCCAAGCTGCTTGGAGCTAATGAACTGCCCCGGACAGCTTGGAAAGAACTCCTGGTCTTCTAGAAGCGATGCAGAGCGAGTGGAGATTTTGAAGCAGGTTCAAGCCAATTTTCCCTCTCAGCTTTACCAGTTCTTGTGAGAATTAAAATGGAAAAGATAATTATTTTTAGAATTCGCAATGTAAATTTTCCACCTGTTTAGAATAAGGAGAAGAGTTCCAATACTGTTTTCCATTTAGCTGAATCATATATGTTTTTAAAAGAAGACAGGTGATATTTAAAATTTGGTCCTACGGAATTTCACAGACAGAGCCATCTGTCCCGATGTAGAAAATGTATTTTTAGCCAACACTAGAGAATGTAGGATGTAGTTTCCTAAAATGGCTGAATATACCAAATGTCTATTAATGAATAAATGAATAAGCAAGTAAAAATTTATCTGGATGGACAAATGAATGGCTAAATTTATTAGTTGTGTGTTCTTATGCTTCTTTATTATTTTAGGAAAAGAACTCAGCTTCAAGTGCTATAAAATTTATTGGAAAATGTTCAAGGGTATTCCTCGTTTCTGTGTGGGAGTTGCAAGTTTCTACCCCAGGGCCAGGGATGTTTGATTGATAGTGCTTCTGTGGGTTGAATTATCCTACATGAGTGGAGGTTTTAGAATAGGACAAGAAAACATAGATCCTAAGCAAGGGGGCTATTTTGAGAAAAGTAAATACTAGTTCAAGTGATCACATCCTAAAAATAACCCGTAGAAATGGATTAATAAGATCACACTGGTTTAAAAGGTATTAATGTGCTGTGCCCTGTTTCATTTGGTGTTGGTGGCAATCGTTAGTAAAGGAATACCAAGAGCAATACTTTTAAAGCAATGGTTGAGATTGCAGATTAAGTATTGCTGTTTACAGAGTTGGGCTTGTTGAACATCTTAGGACGTTATTGAAATAAGACTGACTGCAGAAAGGAACCAGGGTTCAATGTTGAGATAGGTTCTGCTGAGTGTGTACTAGAGACTTAGCATAGGTATGGCTATTTGAAATGGAGCATATAGCTATAGAGAGCTCTGACAACTCTTGAAACACCTAAATAACATTTTTTCCCACTTCTTACCATGCAGGTATTTCAAGCAATTGGCTTTACTTAGCTTGGTATAAGAGATAAGTTTTAGCCAATGTAAGGTACTTGTGTTGTCATGATTCATAGCTGAATAAAATACTTAGTATTGAAAAAGAATACAGAAATCACTTTAGTAACTAGAGTGACTGAAAGTTCATTTCTGATTACTCTAAATTAGTAATTTAATGTGACATTTCACTATAAAATGAAAAAAAGAAAAAAGATGCTCTCATTTCTTATTCATCCTAATAACTGTTCAGTTCCTATTTTTCATAGTCATAAAATCACACAGTTCACTCATGTGTATGTCAGCAAAGTAGATAGTGCTTTGAAAATAGTAGCCCTTGTAAAGTAGGTGCAGTAAATGTTTTGTATTATATACTAATGTTGCTTCTTTCTCAATATGGTGGTAAGAAAAAGGAGCGGGTAATAACCCCAAAGTATAGTATGCAGATAATTGGGCTTGAGACATTGTCTTTGTTAAGATTAGAAATATTCATTTAAAAATTTATTGAGAATTTAATACATGAATACATTATTTATAATATTTTCCTCCTTCTCCTTCCTCCAACTTTTCTCATCTCTCTTCCACTCCTCAAATTCATGACCTCTTATTTTTAAAATATAATTGGTGTGTGTGTGTGTGTGTGTGTGTGTGTGTGTGTGTGTGTGTGTGTTTGGGGCTGACCTCTTGACCTCTTGGGTCCTCATCCCTAGAGAAGACTGAGTCTCACCTCCTCAGTAACTTAATTCCCTGTAGATCTTTCTCACCTCTTCAGTAACTCAGTTCCCTGTAGATCTTCCAAGGTTGGAGCCTTATAAGGTTCCCCTGTTTGCATTGCATGTGAATTTGGTGGTGGCATCTCTTAGATACTGTTTAGGAATAGAAGTGAATGTCAGCTGCAAACACAGCACTACGGAGAAAGCTGTTGAGAACAGTGGAACCACAGTTGCTGAAGAACAGTGGAACCACAGCTGTTAAAGAAAAGTGGGACCACAGTTGTTGATGAAAAGTGGAATTACAGATGTTTCCTACTATGTAAGGTCGCAGGCATCAGTGGAGAGCCGAAGCATGAAAAGTCCCTAACTAGACAAAGTGGGCGAAGTTGGAGCTAATCAGAATATGGAGTTGTGGAATTTGAATTTGAAGATAAAGCAGACACTGACTCAGGGAAACCAGGAAAGAGAGTCTGGGCAATAAGATTGGTTTTTCTTACATTATCAATTCAAAACCTTTGGGGTCTGTGTCCTTGTCTATGTGATCTACTGCCTCTGTCCAAGTTTTGTTAATGGATTGCTTTAAATCTCTTTACCTCTTTGTTTGCTTCATGTAGCCCCACCTTGACATGATGTTGTGAGACAGAGGGCCTGGCCTGTCATAGACAACACTGGCTGAGCCTCTCCATTCATGGGTTCCAATGGATTTCAGAAACCATGGGTGGGAGCTGACTACCAGGAGATGAGCCTTGCAGGCCTGTCCCACAACCACAATGCAAGGCTTTGAGGCTACTTACCTAAGCAAAACTTCGTAGCACTTTCCAAAACAAACCCTTCATTCCTAATGAATAAGACAGATTATTATATCAGACATTTATTGTCATTGTCTTCATTCTGCACTCAGGAAGGCACAGGCCTTGACTAGAATAGTTAAATTTATATGTTAGATACCTTGTGGCAAAAGTTAAAAACTTAAAGTTGGGCTTGCCTTAATGTTTTTCTTTTTTTCAAGAATTAAAAGCTTGTTAATATTTCATTATAATGTACTTTCACAGTTGAGCTATATTTCTGAAATCTTAAGAACTCCTTTGTTTATGTTTATTTATATATTTATGTTATAGTAATATTTAACATTATACTCTTATGTGTAAATACATAGGGGAGGAGCCTAAGATGGTTGGCTTAAAGGCATACTGCTGGTATTTGAGCATGCTTTGTTTTCACACACTTATTATAGATGACAGTTGTACCAACTGTAGTTCAGAGCTACATAAAATGGTATTTGAAATGATTTAAGAAATATATAGGTGGTGCAGCATGTAAAGCATCCTTGGTCGTCCATATGGAAAAGCCTCCTTACAGGTTATTATTGTTAGATATTGGGTCCCATTTTGAGCTTCAGAAGCCTGTTTTTTATACCCTCTAGCATTACTCTGAGCTTCTTCTTCATTTCTACTGACACATTTTTCTTGTTTTTTTTTTGTTTTTTTGTTTTTTAATTTAGGAAAAAATTTCTAGGCATAGACTGTCTACTGTTTTCACTTTTTTGATTCAACATATTTAAAGTGAAAAGTATCTCTATTTTAATTTCTAAATTATGTAAATTATGGGTTTTTTTTAATCTTAGACACTTGATTTTATTTTCTTGCAAATCCTTTGCTCTATTTCTCTTCAAAGTACTAAAGGAGGAAAGATAGAAAGAGAAGACAAAATATTTAGTATGAGTAAATAAAGCTGACCATACTCACATATTCCTCCATGTGCACATGTTGCTACTGATTTTAATCACTTAAAATACTGATTGATCTTCAGTGTCGTGTCACTGTACAAATCTAGTTCCTTTCAGATTCCCCTGAGAAATCAGAAGAACAAAAGGCCCTTTCCTGCACTGGGTGCTGAGACATTTTATAAAGTAAAACACATCTTTGCCCTGGCTTTCCTCTCTGTCTTTCAGCCAGTCTCTTGACTGTTCTCCTGCCTCCCTGGAGTGTTAAAAGGTGTTTCTCTTACATTCCTGCTTCCATATTCTCTTTTATCTCTTCATAAAACCTTTTCTGAATGAGGACCTGCATCACAGTCAGCTCCTCTGAGAGCCTATGCTGCTCCGTTGCTCGGACACTGAGGGATGTTTCCACATCACATCATCCCACATTGGTTCCTAGTGTAAGTACTGACCTGAGATGCAGGTAGGACTGACACGTTGTGGTGCGGCAATTTCCTTATTCTGGAATAGCTGCTTAGTTTTGACATTAAAACGTATTTTGTGGTTATTTGAGATATACATGGGCAGAAATGTTTTGGGCTATGCCAGTAAGTCTGTGTAAGTCAGCTTCATGAGTGACAACTTACAAAAGTGGAAATGTAAGCCTTGTAGTAAAGCACAGACTTTACCTGTGAAGGTCAGACAGAAATGTTTCCTGTTAGAGTGTCAAATACAGCAAGCTGTAATCCGTGAACAGGTCTCATCCTAACACCAGCACTTGGCTCCTAACAGTGCGTGTCTTTGAGCTGTCAGGTGTGCACTCCATTGTCAGGGGTCTCCTAGATCTGAAAGTGTCCTACCTCCATTGAACATGAAATTTTGAAAGTGGCTGAGGCCTTGACAGAGTTGGGAGAAGAACAGTGGCTTCTATTTATCTCTGCTCAGAAGTGAAGCCCCCATTTCTCCTTAGGTTGTCTGAGCTAGAATTATCCTGTGCCAACTTAATGCAGCAGAGACTGAGAGAGGATGTGAGGATGTGTTTTGCATGCATAGGTACAGAGGAAATGCCAAGAATTTGATACAGGCACTGCATTTTGTTTTCTCCTCTTTTCCAGTTTTCATTAAAAGAGTACATGATTGCAAGGGAATGTTATTTAGCAAATGCTACGTGGCCAACTCAAGTGAGAAATATTAATTCTCTGGAAATTTATTGAATTCTTATCATAATTTAGCCATATTAAGCACTGCAGAGTGTATAGATTCTAGCATTTGGGGCTAATAGCAATTTGAAAATTGAAATGTAACAAAATACAGGGTTCACCTCGCAAATTCCTACAACAGTATGTATCAGTGTGAGCAATGGTTCTCAACCTGTGTTTTCTGACCCTCAAAGACCATGGGAAAACACATCCTTACATTACTATTCATAACAGTAGGGATATTACAGATACGAAGTAGCAACGAAAGTAATTTTATGGTAGGGGGTCACTATAGCATGAGGAACGGCATTAAAGAATCACAACATTTGGAAGGGTGAGAGGCAGTGAGTTAGAGCTGGGGGCCATACTCCGTGTGTTCAGAAAGAGCAGGAAGAGCAGAGAGGCTGTTCCGTAGACCTGGCTTCCTCAGTTTGAGTGGAGGAGGTCAGTGTTGCTGTCTAGATAGGAACTAATGAAGGGTTGGAGATGGAGACAAGATTACTGATGCCTGCATAATCAGAGGCCAGCTGAGCATGCTCTCTTGCGGGTCTGTCCTGTGTGAGACTGCAATAATCGATGGGTTCAACTTCTTGTTCTTAGGGCTGTATTGCAGAGATGGCTGTGATCTGTGTTAAAACATTACATATTAAAGTTTGTGAATCATAGAGATTAATGACAGCATTATAAAACCTTTCCATTGCTTATTTGTTTATTTGGGTTTTCCTTATTCTTTAAAATTGTAAAGCAAATATCCTTATTTTGCAATAGAATTTTCTTGATTGAAGCAATGTGGATACAAGGGACAAAAAATAGAGGTGTGTGTGTGTGTGTGTGTGTGTGTGTGTGTGTGTGTGTGTCTGCGTCTGCTCCTCTGCCCAAGAGACAAAATGGTATCTTGTGCCTGTTTCTGTATGGAGGTCAGAGGTCTAGGTTCTATTCAGCATTTATTCCATGAGCCTCAGCCCACTGTACTTATTTTCTAAATATCATTCCATCCTAAATTATAAACCTTGCTTTGCTATCCTTCTACACTGCTCGTAGATGTGATTATAGTGAGCCCCAAGGCAAGACCCATTAGGATCTGGAATAATGGTAGCTATTGTCGGGGATGCTATTTGCGACCAATTTTTAGAAGTCCATGATTATAGTCAGGTCCACCCCTGCTCATTAATTATAGATTCCTTGATTAGCCACTTCACATCTTGGAGCTGGTTTTCTTACCTCTAAAATAAAGTAGCATCTGCCTTAATTACTTTCAATGACTGTTGTGACATATATAGAAAAGAAAATAATAGTGTCACCAAACAGTTGCAGCTTTCTCAGTACTACATTCTCACTTCTAAGAGGTTCTCATGAGCAAGAAGTTCAGCCAGACGGTTGTGTGGGAAGGCACTGTGATGATTTCACATAGGATTGAAGTTCTAAGAGAATGTGTGTATATGTGTATGTGTATGTGTATGTGTATGTGAGGTCTATAACAGGAAGAAAGTGTGGAGGTATAACAGGAGGAAAGAGTTGTAGACAACAGAACAGTGTCCAAGGAATGAAAGCTCAGTGGAAGGTCATCCAGTTTTCTCACCTACCCTTCCCTTCTTCCAGCAGCTGTTCCCACAGAACTGTGGCTGGAGACCACCATATGAGGGAGCGAAGTGCCTGACTAAGGAGATCTAAGCTTCAGTGAGAGGAGAAAAGATGATTGTATCCTAGCTGCACATAATTGGAAATAGGTTGGAGATCTGGTGTTACTATTTAGCCAAGCGGGGGGGGGGGGGAGTCACATTGAAGTGTGAAACCTGGGGACTGAGGGATCTGTGGGGCAGAAAACAGAGGTTCGAGTAAAAGCAGAAGCTCAGGACCTGATAATTATTCTTTTTAAGGTGAGAACTAATTGAGTTGGTTGTAGGAGTGTTAACAACTTTTCCTTTGATTCATAATGATTAAACCTTTTAAAATTCCTTTCTGGTTATAGATTGAATAAAAAAAAAAACACAACTATGTCTTTTCTATCAAAGGACCTGGGTTTTTTAAAACTAATAAAATTATAGAAGTGCCATTTGCTAAAATCACACTAATTAGTGTATTTGACTAATTTCCATGGAAAAGAAAACAACATGACTCATTGAAAAGCTAGATTTACTTCTCATAAGCAGTGACTAAAATCACCCTGGAGATTAAAATTTCATATACCCGAACTAAGACAGCTTAAGCTTCTACACCTGTTCTGTCATTTGACTGAAACTACAGGTATAAGCAAGAAAGGGGTTTTGCTCTCCGACTTTGCTGACCTTACAGAAACTATATATATTTTGACCTAGTCACTTGGGCAGGACAAATTACATTGCAGATATCAAGAGGCATCCAAACCTTTGTCCTTGCCAAAGATGGTTAAAGTAAATTTCGATAAATAAGTAAATACAATGTAAATTTCTCACATTTTTCACTTTTACTTTGTCACGGATTGTCACTTTGTTTCATGATTGTTATGTGGGGATAGATGCAGTGGTACATTGATTAGCATTTTCCTCTTGAAGGGGAGAGAACAGTGCTTTGTTCAGTCAGCTGATTACTGCGGGGTGAATGGCTCCCTTTGTTCCTGATTTCATACTACTTCCATAGGGAAGTGACTGGACCTGGAGTTGAGCAGGGGTGCCTAGTAAGCTATGGAGCCTTGTGGACTGGCCCTCACATACCTCGGGAAGGAAAAACATCCTAGGAGGATATTGGAGCTAAAGTGTGGCTTTAGGTACTTTCAAAGGTGTTGCTGCAGTGATTCTCAGCCTTCCTGACGCTGGGACCCTTTGGTGCCATTTCTATGTTGTGGTGACCTCCAGACAGAAAATTATTTCAGTGCTATTTCATAACTCTGATTTTGCAGCTGTTAGGAATTATCGTGTAACTATCAGATATGTACGATGTCTGACATGAGACCCCTGTGAAAATGTTGTTTGGCTACTAATGGGGTCACGATTCACAGGTTGAGAACCACTGTGTTATTGGCTGTGGTCACTGTGTTCCAGTGGAAATTTTCTCAGTTACTGGCCATGATTTTAAAAGCTTGAGGAGAGTCTAGGCACTGAGTAAATCCTCCCTGGCTTCTAGTACCTAACTGCCATTTCTGCAGTTAGACCAATTTCTTGGCATAAACTTCTGAGAATAGTTCTTTTCCTAGGTGCATCGAAGAATTCATTCTTTGTGTGACCCCTCTAATTAGGTGCTTCTGTCTCCCAGACCTCATTAGGGCTTCCTCTTCTGTGTTTCTCCACGTGGTTCCCACTATGTTCTGTTAATGCTTCATTTTCTCATGTATTATTTCAACTACTGGCTATTTATTTCCTAAACGTGTCTTTGGAAAATTTTAAACCTGTTCAGAAATGATGTGTGTGTGTGTGTGTGTGTGTGTATGGCATTCAAGTAAGTTTACTGATTGTTATCATTTTACCACTATGTTTTTTTTGTTTTGTTTTGTTTTTTACTTTACTATGTATGTGTATTATCAGTAGGTATATGTGTGTGGTCTGTTCATGCCATGCCCTGCATGCGAGACTAGAGGACAGATTGCAGGAGTCATTTCTCTTTTTTCACTGTGTAGGCTCCACAGATTGAACTCAGGCTTAGCACCAAGCACCCTCCAGTTGACACAGCTCACCAGCCACATTTTGATAATGTGCATGTGTGTGCGTGTGTATGTGTGTGTGTGTGTGTGCCTGTGTGCGTGCGTATCCGTGTGTGTGCACGTGTGTGCGTGCATGTGTGTGTGTGCGCCTGCACGTGCATGTGTGCGCGTGTGTGTGTACATGCGCATGCGTGCATGTGTGTGTGTGCGCGCATGTGCGTGCGTGTGCATGTGTGTGTGTGTTTGAAAGAACAAAGCAATACACACTCATTCCTTCTTGTTAACGTTACCCAGATGCCATGTTTGACTTAGTTATACTGCACAACTTTTGAAGGTTTCCTCTTGATTCATTTATTTGTCAAACAATTAGAGCTATAATTATCAGGTCCTGAAGCTAAGCTGTGAAGTAAACAGCCTGACTACAAGAAGCAGGGAGGGCGGACAGAGACAGAGACAGAGACAGCGCTGTGTTACCTTTGAATGCAGTTAGAGGAGGCCATATGTTCTTCTCTGTCATTCATCCATTCACTGATTCCTTTCTTCAGTCACCACCCTTTATCATTTACGTTGTAACAGGCTTTTTATGTGCTGCTAAGAGTCCTTGACTCTTAAGAGCATAATCTGTGTCCAAGATTGGAGTGAATATTTACTTATGGGAGATCCAGTGTACTATAGAAAGGGAGACAAGATTTGTCCCTCAGTGTTTGAGACAACAATTTGTAGGAAGGAGGAATGAACTAAGCAGATAAGGAAAACTCCATTATACTCCAAGCCAAAGAAGCCTGAACCTTACTAAGGAACCAGGAAAGCTTTATGCAGAGCTGCATTTGCTGGGGAGCTGTCTTCAGAAAAGGAGAAGCCACAGCTTGGCGGGGGTGGGGTGGGGTGGGGTGGGGGGGTGGCAGAGATCTCCCACATTCAGCCCAAGTGTGTAAAGCTGCTCTGACTGAGCCTAAGAGTGATGCAGAGCAGATCTGTATTTCCACAACCTTACCCTCAAAACACAGAGCAAAGGGCTGATCTTGCAGTTTTGATTCTAGGAGATTAAGCCTGTTTGGTAGCAGCCAACGCTGATATTACCTAGTTCTGTTACTTTAACAACTTATGCCCTTATACCCATTCCTGAGGAGCTGTTTGTAACTGATAGCTGCTGCTGGAGGGCAAGCAGTTCTTCAGTGAGCGTGTGGCCTCTGCTGGGTCACCAGTTTTCCAACACAGGACCTCACACCATGCACATATTGGCCATACTAATTAGATGGAACTAGTGGGTGGTGTTGTTAGTTTTCTGTTGTTTTGTTTTGTTTTTATTAAGAAAGCATGAACTTGGAGAGAGAGAGATAATGAGACGCTGAGAGGATATGGAAGGAATGGGAGGGAATAAATGGGGACTGTGATTGCATATGGTAATGCTTATTCTCAGAGAGTAAAACAAAACAAAACAAACAAACAAACAAAAAACCCCACAAAGTTCCTTTCACACCTACGGTAAGAAGGCATAAGGAAGATTTTACAGTGACTGCATTTCTCAGGGACATAGCATTGCCCTGGGTTTCTCCGCCCCAGCTCTGTCAGTGTTGTATTCCTAAGGAGCATTTGTCCTAGGTCCATTCCTCGCTTTGCAGAGTGCTTGGCCTCTTCCCTCTGCATGTCAATATGCCAGCAGTAGTTTCCTCAAAGCTCCAGCTGTGACATCAAACATGTAAAGATGTCCTTGATTAAAAGCTAGGCACTTAATTAAAAAAATAAGAAGAAAGTAGGTTAGTTACCTTCCTGTGGGCTTACTGCATTTGTTAATTTCATTGTGTTGCTTTTATCATAGTGTGTGTGTGTGTGTGCCTGTGTGTACATGCACACACGTGCATGTCTCTGTGGATATGTGTGTTTATGCATGTGTGGATGTATGTTGTTCATGTATGTGTACCTGTGAGCAGAAGACATTGTCTAATAAGTGTTACGGAGTTTTTACCAGTTTTAAAATTAAAGTATCATGCTGGAACACAATATCGTGGAAATCAAATTAAGAATGTGATACTCTGTAACAGCTCTACATGTTCACAGAACAGCAGCAGAAACCAGTAAGAGCGAGGTCAAGAAATAGTCCCGGCCTGTCAGGTGTACCATACTGGGATCACACATTTCTTTTCACATTGCAGTTTTATTTATAAACTTAATATTTTTGTCTATATTTTGAAAATTATTACTAGGACCAATAGGATCTGCAGCTAGCATTGGGGGATATGAATTGAAGTTGTTATGTAGACCTCGCATACTCGGAGCCCATCCTTTATTGTAAAGTGTTGACTCATTAAACTCCTGGATCCTGAAGACCTCTTCTTTAGTGCTTCTTAGCCTTCCTCATGCTGGAACTCTTTAACCCAGTTCCTGTGTCGTCTTGACTCTCAACCATAAAGTCATTCCATTGCTACTTCTTAACTGTAATTTTGCGACTACTTTTTACTTTAGCCAAATGTTAAGCTGTTTTATATCCTTTGTCTCTTCTTCCCCTTCTTCTCTCTTCCCCCTTCCTCTCTAGGCCCCACTCTGAACCAAACTCTAGGCCCAAGCACTCCAGGCAGCGCTCTTAACACTGAGTCACACCTGACCCAGCAGTACTCATTATTTGATGATCACTCAAGGATGGCCTACTGGGGTTCTTGTGATAAGAAAATGTCAGTATTTGCTCTTTTGTTTCCGAACCAGTTTAAACATGTGATAAATTTATCACACAGCTAATGGCCCAGGAAATACAACTTATATAGACACGGTAACCATGTTCTGTCCAAACCTTTTTTTCTAAAATGGGTATAAGACAAGTAGTTTTTTTAATCACAGGATATAGTTTTAATATGTCTTTATTTTCCATGTATAAATCTCAAACCGAATTCCTCCTTCCTTTTCCTTCTCCATCTATGCCAGCACTTCTTAACCTGTATGGCGTGACTCCTTTGGGTCCTGCATATCAGATATTTACATTACAACATAAGAGAAGCAAAATTACAGTTAAGTGGCAATGAAATCATTTTGTGGTGGTGGAGGTGGGATGGGGGTTACCACAACATGAGAAACTGTATTAAAAGCTCTCAGAATTAGGAATGTTAAGAACTTGTGTGAGGAGTATAGCCTCCAATGTAGTATTTTGACTTAACATTGCCTACATCTATTTATTATTGTGATGATGACAACGATGATGTAAGATTCTGTAATACAAGGGACACAATAACAATGTACACAATGCAGCTCTAGTGTGCCTTAGGAGAACTTTGTGTCTTTATTTTCTCAGAGATCCCTTGCAAGGACACAGCACAGCCTCTGTGATAGCTGTTATAGCCCTGCAGTTTTACATTGGGGTGAGGGGAGGTTAGGGAGGGGAGGTTCATTAGAAGCTGGGTAGCAGAAACCCATGTCAGAACACAGGAGGAAACTGTGACAAACCTGCCATCCCAGCTGCTGGAAACTCGAGTGTCCTTCCCAGCTGAGGATGCTCGAAGGACATTTGATTTGAAGATCCGAATCCACACATACGTAAGGCATTTGGTTTGAGTACTTTTCCCGTAAGCGTGTTTTCTGAACTCAGTCCTTCGAACATAGCTCTGCACAACATGTTTTTAAACTGGCTGCGCTGGGTTTTGGCGAAGATCCTCTGACCTGAGAGGGCAGAGGGTGGGTCAGACACAGTGATGGGCTGCAGAAGAATAGAGAGCAAGCCTGTTCTAGCAGGGAAAGGAGTCCGGTTTCCAGTCCTTTGTCCTTCCCTTTGTGGGCTGTAATAACTTGGAGCTTGTGTGATGATCCAAAGCAGGCAGGGTTGGGACTCTTGGGCTCTGTGTGCTCATTCCTCTGCCACACTGAGTACAGGCTTTCATAATTGCCCTTTTCTAGGAGGGAGCTTCTCATAATTTCTATAGACAATGGCTCCTGCTTTTGTTTTACCACGTGTCATCCATTTTGTGCCCCGATGATTGAGGGGCTGCTAGATGATGTAACTGTTCCAGTCAGGTGTCAGTAAGGAGTCCCTACATTTAACTCTCTGCAGGTTTTGCATTCAGCACCCAATGACAGAATGGCTGTCACTCTCTTGATTCAGGATCGTTTAGGCCCTTTCATTTCCAAATTTTGATACCTCACTTTCTCTATATGTGCCTTTAAATCAAGTTTATCTTTTCTGACAGACAGAGAAGTAACTGAACATGTATCCATGGTAACTTTGCACATCCTCACTGAACTTTTCTTGTTTTTATGTTCTTTTGTTTTTCAAAAACTATGACTTCTGAAAATGGAAAGGAGAAACCTTTTCCCAATTTCACTTTTCATCTTAAAACCTGTTTGTGGACAACTAATATAGCTGTGACATCAGTAGGAATGGCATTCTGATATTTTAATTGTGTGTGTCTGTTAAGCATATTTTCTTTTTATTTTGTTACAGTTTTTAATTTTTTTGACTTTTTGTATTAATATACTCAAACTCATGCAAAAATATAAACTAGCAACTGCCACAATACTCAGTATCTAGGTTCAAGAGTTTTCAGTAACTGTTCATTGCATTTTGAGTCAGTGTGACACAGAGCATATTACGTATCATTTGATGCACAAATACTTCGGTGAATGTATAGATGACTAAGATTTCTTCCAAACTTGGCAGAAAAACACTATCATTGTAAATTCATGGATACATAATATATAAATGTCAATTATACATTAGCACTTCATCTTTTGAAAGCTTATAATGGCTTAAATTTTTCAATATATTCTTAATTTATTAATCATATTTTTGATTAACCTGAATGACACTATGTGTGTGTGTGTGTGCGTGTGCGTGTGCGTGTGCGTGTGTGTGTGTGTGTTTGTAAGTAGTATTGAATTCAGGATGGAAACTTTCAAAGGCATAAAAAGCAGTCTGTGTCATGACAAACATGTAAACAATTGGCAAAACTACACAAGCCTTCAGTACTTGATCAACAAATTGAGATAGTTGCCTCATACTAATACACATCTTCATTAACTCTTAAGAGCCAACACACACACACACACACACACACACACACACACACACACACACACA
>NC_034593.1:53177990-53245420 GCF_900095145.1 Mus pahari
AGAGAGAGAGAGAGAGAGAGAGAGAGAGAGAGAGAGAGAGAGAGAGAGAGAGAGCATAATTTCAGTGATTACGGTGAAGCTAATAGGTAGGTGGATCTGAGTTTGAGGCCAGCCTGCTTTACAGAGTTTTAGGACAGCCAGCGCCACACAGAGAAATCCTATCTCGAAAAACAAAAACAAATAAACAAACAAAAAATGCTAAATAGGCTGGTAATCCTAGCAATCCCAGCCAGAATCTTTGCTGCTATTTGATTCCAGAGTTACAATATTCTAGCCTTAAGTTTAATTACCATCAGATGCGTCTGATTCCAAGACAGTGTGTCTCTGATTTCAATGGCTTTTAGAGCAGGTACACAGCTTCCATCGAGTAGGTTTTACAAGTTGATCTTTATACCACTTAATTTTACTCAATTTTAATCCCTTTTTATTTTGCTATGTGAGTCATCTTGCTTATTTCTTCAGATTATAATGCAGTAGCTTTAGCACCTAATAAGAAGGCAGATACATTTCCATACCTGAATTAAACTCATGCCTCACTTATTTTTAAGCGGTCTGTTGGAGAATGAATAAAGACATTTTTATTCTTTGTTAAATTTTGGAAATGAATCAGTTTGTCGTTGGGGGTTGCCTACATTATAGCAGATACAGACTGCAGTTTAAATACATAGGAACACCAGAGAATCGAATAGTGCATCCAATTAGGAAGCTGAGCCTTGAATGTCATAGACATCTTTTGTTATTGTTTATTCACTAAGAAAATGAGAGGCATCAGACTAATTGCTTCCTGCTGTCAGTTATTTTGAATGGTGAATAAAGACAGCCACTTCTTTACATTGCCTTCATTTGCCCAGCTCATTACTGATGCTGTAATAGACCACTGTTGGGAAAGAATAGTTTGCCAAATATTAGATTATTTTATGTGGTAAAGAGAATAAATTGATACAGTATTTGTAATTCAGAGATGAAATTAAAGATGTATTATATGCTTACTCAAGATGACCAAAGCTGTAATTCCAAAGTAAAAGTGTGTTAGACACTGTTTATATGTGGTCTTTTAAGTGATTTGATTAACTTAGGAAAAAATGTTTATTTTTCCAGGGGAAAGAAAACTTATGTTTCCATTTTAAAAATGGGTTTCCAAGTTAAAAAAAAAAAAAAGTAATGTTAAAATTAAGGCTCAGTGAATACTGCAAATGACCTTAAAACAGTGTGGACAGCTTTTCCTCTCTTTGGACACAGGGCTTTTTTTCTATGCCTTCTTCATTTGGTTCAGCAGTAGCCTGTTGAAGCTCAATCTAAGTGCTGAGTCATTTCTAGTGTAAATGTTGTCACTTTGTCTTTCACACATAGACTTTGTCAGAATGAACATATCCTTTATCTTTTTTATTTAGAAACATTTCATTTAAAATAACTATAAATTATAATTAAAATTTAATACCCGAAAACCATTTACACACTCGTTTCTATTTGGAATTGCTGTTTGGCATTGCAGGATGTATTTTTAAAATTGCAGTAAACGACCTCACTTTGTGAGGTGATTTGAATGGTGAAGGGAAATTTATTCATTTTCATTTTTTATTTTTTTCTTTTCAATGATGGTCACTGGCAGTGATCCAATGCAGACAAAATGCCTGGAGCCTCCTCAGCAGAGCCATCAGCACCCTTCCTGCAGTCAGTGTCAGCCTCTAGCATCTCTTGTAGTTCCGCAGTCGTTCATCAACACTGTGGCAAATCACTGCTGTAGCTTCATCCCACAGCGTGTCTGACATGTCCTGGCTTTTTCTTTCTCTGCCAGACAACCCAAACTAGGATATCAAGTTGGAACTGAAGGGAGTAGACTGGAAAATGGGCACACTGTGATTCTCAGGGAAGTGAAATAGATTCGAAACTCATGAATAAAATAGGGAAATGTTACTAACCACGTAAAAGTTTTCAGTGTGGACCTGAGCATGGAAAAGCAGTTAGAGGAGTACTTAACATGCTTATGCTTTTAACAGGTAGATAGGGCCATATGCCTGCCTCCTACCCACAGCTCCCATCTCAATAGGGACTGGGATGTAAGAGCCATTGTTTTGTCTGTGAACCAAGACAAGTGGCATCCATTGTGATATAAAAAATAAGAGCACTTCTAAGATGAAGACATGTGCATTGCAAGGTGGTGGGGTTCTGAAGCCCCCTTTAAGAACTGCTCTGTGCACTCTGTGGTATTACATCTTCCTTGTATAAAGCATTGATACGAAAAGACTCCTCTTGTCAACCAGCGTATAATATCTGCACAATAGAGTGCAGAGGGCTGACGTGAATTCCCTGAAATCATAATGTGCTGCAGTCAGTAGATCATCAGTCAGACCAGAAAAGCACCGCTGATTACCCGCTGAATTATGCATACAAATATTTGCAACATCCTGAGTAATTAACTCATAAAAATAAACAATTACCATAATGGAGATTGAGTGAATTTCCATATATTTTCCACTCCTAAAAATGATATTATCCAGCTGGTTAATACTATTATGTTTCTTAATAAGAAAAATTTGAGATATAGTTTTCACCACATGTATTTTCCATGGCTTTAGAAAATCTCAAAATTTTAAACATAAGGTTTTCCTGAGGAAGATTATTTTCTATTAAAATTTTCAGATATGCAAAACATAGGTATTTGACTCTGATATCTGAGAAAAATACTTCCACATTTTGTATTGAAATAATTTAAATTGTATTTTATCTCTATGGTGTTTATCTTTTGCCTAATACGGTGATATCATTCTAGATATGTAGTTAAACTCCTATAAATTAACATTTTCATTATAAGTGCTAATGATACTTTTTCTGTACACCTGATAGCTAAATCTGCTTCAGAAGCAAACTGAGATGTTTACACTGGACTCACTTGCTGACTCATAGCTGCTGGAGCCTTTCCAATTGTGAGATAGTTACGTAGACAATCCTCTGTCCTATATTTGATCTAGCTTAAAGGAGAGCCAAGCTCTTTGGACTATAAAAGGATGTTTTGTTCTCTATTCCTGGGTTTTCAGGAATAAAAGCTGCCATAAGGATCCAGAGGCTACAAGACTTGAGGCCACACCTAACTGCTGCTGGCAGATGGTCTGAGAGGTGCTAGGGTATTGTCTTAGGGAACTCTGGTTCTTGTGCCTGGAGTTTGCACCCCATCTCTTTATATACCCCCTCTTCTCACTTCTTGTTTCTTCTTCCCCTTCTCTGTTTCTTCCTCCATGCTTATAGTGTGATTCAAAGCAGGATTTGTGGCTGGTGATTCACATGCTTAGTTCCTGTTCCTTAAAACAAAACTCAAGTCCCCAGTACTAGGGGTCATGAAGACTTAGCAGTGAAACAATCCCAAGTAATTGAAACATCAAAGTAGTTAGAAGCAATTAATAAAGAGTATAACTGTTTTTCAAAAAGGTTTTCATTATTTGTAGAATATTATACCTTACATATAAAATCGTGCTCTGGTATAATGTTTGTTTCACTGGATTAGCCTGGCCTTTTGTGCTTATGTGCACCTCTGAGTCAGGGCCGATTTAAACTCCCTACTCCTTGTTTTCTGTATGGGACACAGAGACTTAACTAGGGGTAACACAGAGAATTAGTATCTGGGACCCATGGAGTGGTGATAGAGTCCAGTTCAGCCCTGCTATGTCCACGTAGCCATAGAGCATTGGCAATTTAGTCTGTTTTCAATTGAAGTCTGCCTTCCTTATGGCTCTGTTATTTGTGGATAGAAATTATGCCCCCTGAGAACTGTGAAGTCTTCAGTGAGCTAATGTGTATGTAGCATGGAAAGCCATGCTCAGCACGTTATGTGATCGTAAATATATGTGGTAATTATATGTCCCAAAACAAGTTGTTGATAAATTGGAAACCTGTGTTGTGGCACACATCTTTGTATCTGGAGATCAAATGCATAACTCTAAATCCTTGGCATTTCCTCCTTTAGATTTATCCAGCTAGCATTGCACATCCTAAATGTTTCTGTGATCAGATCTGTCATATTAATCAGCTGGTTATTACATAAAATGTACAGCTGTCAAATATAGGCACAAAATCAAATCACAAGAATATCTCATCTGTGTTTTGTCTATCAAAATGGTGCTGTGTTAGATATAGTATATATGTTATATATAGATAGATACTGTAGTATACATACTGTCTATAGTATATCAATATACTGTTCTTACAATTCTAAGGCATCACATTATTTTTGATAGTTAAATTTATATTTGACTACAGCATGCTACAACTTGTCTGCATTGCTAGTACTATTCTGAATTCACTTACATGTTCAGTAGTATATACTTGACTTTTATGTAATAACTAGACAGTTACTTTTAAAATTCTTCAGTTGTGTTTATGTCTTTGGTTTTTGTTATTTTGTTTGCTTATTTGTTTGCTATGGAAAAGAATTTCTTTAAATCCTTCCCATGATTTTTTATAACAATTCAAATAATATCAGGAAATTCTTCTTGACATGCTGTGTTAAGCCATTACTAGGAGTTATAATACATGTACAATAGAGTGAACACTCTTAGCAGTTACATTTCTAATTTGGAAAATGTTTATACTACTTGTTAACATGTAATGAATAATTTCAAATTAGGTTGAAAACAATGGAAACTAAGTATAAAAGCTTGTGATATAAAGTGATGCTGACATCCTGGATAGCTTTTGATCATTCTGTGGAAGGATAGAGAACAGGGACAATGGGAACTGAAGCAGCAGTTACTATAGTTAGCTCTCTGCTGCCAGAGCATCTATTCCTACAGGGTTTCAGCTAGGCAGTGAACATTTATACTGAGCAATTACTTATTGTTGCATGTGTCTTGCAATAGATGTTTCCTATGCAGGTACAGCAACTTTTCTGAGTAGTTCCAAACTTAAAGCCATTTTAGCTTTTTTCAAACTGTTATCTTGATTTTAGTTTATATTTTTGGCAAGGTGTAGTTTGTTTTCCTGGAAGCTTTTCAAATTGCTAAGAATTACCATCATTAAATTTATTAGAACATGGATTTTTTAAAATGGCATTTACATTTAATAATTACTGCAACTAGTCACTGAAGAATGGTGACTCTGGTCGGGGAACCCTCCAGCTAATCATTGATGACCAAGTGTAAGCCCCTAAGGGGGGCTGAGAGATATTAGGTGCTTTGCCTCTTTGCTCCTCACCCAGGCACTGGGAACTTGGATAAGTAAGATTTAAATACCTTTATGGATTATATCAGGTCTTTTTTTCTGGGTGTTACCACATTTTCACATGATATGTTTTAGTTCAAGTTTCACACATTTTTCTGAGTTAAGTCTCTTCTTAGTTATTTTTATTCATGTGTATAGAACATTGTGTAAGTCTCAACTTACTATTTTTCCCCTGTAAAATACTGGTAAGCCTTAATTTATTGTTATGTAGAAATATTAGATAAACAAACTATTTACATGTGCATTCCCAAGTTAATTTTGTATATGTGTTTGGCTTGGCTGCTAATAGCAAGTTTTTAGGCTTTAGTTTTCAAGTATATACGGTAGCCAAAACTGAGGATTGCTTGCATCGGGTTAACTTTGCTTGTTTTTGAAAAATTCTAATGGCAATGTATGTATCTGTTCCAAAAATAGAGTCTTTTAAGCCCATCTGTATTATGTAAAGGGGAGGCCTGAATTCCAGCTACATCCCAATTTGTTTGTAAAAAGATTGGATTGAAGGCAGTCCATGTGTCTTTGGAGCAGTTGCTGTTACCTGTGAAGGAGCAGGTCATGACCTCTCTGTTACATGGGGGGTCTGTGTACTTAAGGTGGGGACTGTAAAGGGGTTTCCTTTTACATGATGGATGAAAAGTTTTGTTATCTCTTGTCAAGAAGTTGTTGAATCAGCTCATTACTTCAGTCTCTGTTCTGCTTCAGTGCAGGAAGCAGCGTTTCTAGGGACTTACACAGTATATTTGTTAATTGACCACTTTAATTAACAAAGTAGTTAGTGTAACTTAGCCCTGCCTTACTTTCTACAAGGAAAGTATATTTAGGCATATTTAGTGAGCCGAAGTGATGCTAACCAGGTCAGCAAGCCTGTGCACCCAGTCCTTCATCTTTCACCCTACTTGGCAATCAGGGCCTCCTTCCGTTTTCTCTCTCCGCTATCAGACAAATGGTGGGAGAGGAGAGGAAGCTAGCTTTCTACTCGTCTGATCCAGTACTAAATTAAATATGTTCAAGAATTGATAAAACCAAAGGAAACTTTTTTTTCTTTGCCAAAATCCTAGTAAGTAAAACTATACAAAAGCATATATTGTACATCCAGTAGTTGGTGCTTGTTTGATGTCAGGTCATGTAGCATCAAAGGGGACAAAAGCTAGAGAAAGCACATTGTGCTGGGTAGAATAATGAGAGATAAAATGGAGCTAGGGTTTCTCTGCCTCTAGATCTTCAAATAATCTGAAGTATGGAAAAGAAAAGGAAATGTTAAAAATCTAACACTGGTGAGGCTCATTTTAACTTTATGGTGCTTCCCACTTGTTACACTTTGTCTCCCGTGGCAGGAAGCTCACAGGCCACGTCTGTTCTGATATTTCTCCTTGCTGCTTCAGTGCTCGAGCAAGGGCTATTCTTCCCCTGGTGTTTCCTTATCTCTTAAAGTCAGCTTTCCTTATCTTTTAGCATTGTGTCCAGTTCCACTTTATTGCTGGTTTGTGCATTCTGGACAAGGAAACTGGACTTCCCCTCAAGGGTCACTCCATACTTACAAGGTGTCTTCGCAATTCATAGTTGCCTCATTCTAGAGGATTGCTTCTCAGTTAAATGGCAAGGGTGTCCTGACTCACAGCCTAGAGCTCCTTGGTGGCCATCCAGGACAAAAGAAGCCACCGAAGCAAAGGTTCCTAGAAGGTAGCCCTAGCCTTCGGTTTTGGCACCGGTGTCTGCACTGTTCCCCATAGCTCCTCAGTTATCCATGCAGATTCCTGTCTCTGCTCTGATGTCAGTGAGCCCTGATTACCAACAGATTGTAAAAGAGGGATCCCAACTGATACCTGGGATTCTTATAAGTATACCAAGCCCCTCATGAAGACACAGCTGTGGTTTAAAGGTGTTAAGGGTCTGCCATCTTATCTAATGCCACATGCCCTATGTCTTAGGAGTGACACCACATGTAAACATTTGCTTCAGAACTGTTAGTAAGTCCTGTGCAGAGCCAGATAGTATTCGGAAAATAGAAGAAATCTGTAAAGTTTGCCCACAAAGAATCACTGTTTCCTGAGTAGGGGGTACATTGTGTTGCACTAGCTGAGCCCCTCTGAAGGATCCATTGTTATCAGATTAACAGAGGTTTCTCATCTCTCTGGAAGAGCTACTGCCTTGGAACAAACAGCCAAGCAACGCCTCCAACCTTGTTTACAGTTCTTCTAAAGACGGCTCATTGGTGGATGTTGCTGTACAGGGACTTGCATGTGTTCTGGGACACAGGCATATCATGAAGTGTTTCAAGCCTTATACTTGTAAAGCTGTTGACAATTTCCAGTTGTTTTCTGAGGTAGTGTGTAATAGTGTGGTCTGAATTCCACATGCATGAGTTAAAACAAGCAAGTTAGGGTGTCCATCCTCTCATTGTCGTTTACTATCCAAGGACTGTGCGCCATGTCTTGCAGTTTTTGTCCTGGTCTGTGCTAGTAAAACAGTAATAAAAAGACAGAGTAGTTCACCATATCCCATCCTGGGGCTGGCCATGGTCATCTGGTTGCAGCCTGCTCTATGTTAATGCCTTGAGTCATCAGTCAGGAACATAGAGTAATACACTCAAAATAGTTTTAACATGTGGTATTTAGAATGTTTAGAATGTCAAAGAATCCTTTTGTAGTCATCTTTCCCTGGAGGGGGAGTGGTTCTAAAGGACTACTATGTGGACACTTTTATAAAGGACTTTGGAAGAAAAAGAGCTCAATTTCATGGGAAAATATCATACCACACACTTCAGTGATACATTAGTCAATTAACCTCCAAGAAATGCAAGGAACAGTACATTGCTCATTTTGTGGTTGTTTTTCTATGAATAAGAGAATGTGTTTGATGCTCCCTCGGGGAGCTACACCTTTTTCTGTGATTGTGGGTTTTTTTCACATTTTATGTTCAAGTGTAAATGATGGAAGAGATAGCATAACCTGTTCATATTTGTCTTAGAATATATTAAATTCAGTTTCTATGGCAACATTTTTTAATTGGCAAATTCTATTCTGCTAGTACTCTCGAGCCTATTTTTCTTGGGTACATGGAATTGTCAGAAATGCTTCACACAGTGAAAGTTAGACTTAACAGTGTTCTTCGACAGGAGACGTGTTCATGGGCCAGGGCTGGTTTCATTTGTTAATTTTCTGTACTGTGTTTTCGTGGTTGGTTGCTATGGCAGTTATGCATCTGTCTCAACACCCTTCCTGTGTCAAGAAACCAGTGAGGTTGGTAATTTTGTCTGAGTTTACAAATAGGTGACAGCCTTTCTTACCTGAAAAGTAAGGAATGAAGGAAGAAAGGAAGGAGGGAAGGACGAAAGAGAGAAGGAAGGAAGGAAGGAAGGAAGGAAGGAAGGAAGGAAGGAAGGAAGGAAGGAAGGAAGGAAGGAGAGAGAAAAGAAAGGGTATTTGAAAAAATCACCAAAATCCATTTAAGCACGGATCTGGGTGATTCTTGGCTGTAACAGAATAAGCTAGACTGTATCTTTCAGAAACACAGTTTTCTTTGCTCATTGTACACACTCTTTCTCTTGAATCAGTGTGGTGCAGAATGTTGAAGCAGGTATTGGGTAAGTTGGATTTGCCTACTGCAGTGTTATAAAAATAGATGAAGTAAACAGACACAGCAGGCCCATGCGGTCTGGGTTCTGAATCCTCCCAAGACTTAGTGTAACTTTAATAGGCTGTAGTTCTGAAGAGAACTATGAATCTCTAGGGTGATTTCAATATTATATAACGAAGGAGGAGCTGATTTATAGCAAGGAATCAGGTGTTATGTCTTCTAAAATAATTTCAGAGAGGTTTACCTGAAAGCTTCAGTTTAAGCTATTCCTGGCGACTGTGGACTTCTTTATTTTTTGTCTTTGCTATTTTTAGAGCCCTGCAGTAGCATAACCCCGCACCACACACAAAGCAGTACGGCAGTTGGTGCTGGATGCAGAATTGCTATTCGATGAAAGCTAGCAAAGCAAATCCTTGGAAAGAAGGAGCCTGTCTGCGTTAAAGACTTTCAGTATTAAAGTTGTAATGTAAAAATTAGAATGATCAAGGATAAAATAGCTACTTGCCTCTACGAAGTCATGCCTGTTTAGTAGAGAGTAATCGTAGTCATTCACTTTAGCTACTCTGTGCCACTGCAGATGTTCTGAAAAGGTGTTCTACGAAGTCATGCCTGTTTAGTAGAGAGTAATCGTAGTCATTCACTTTAGCTACTCTGTGCCACTGCAGATGTTCTGAAAAGGTGTTCCTTTCTGAATTGTTTCATGGCACTTTTGCATTTTTTTCCTTTTATCAGAAGTCATAGAAAGCTTTTATAGCTGATTATTTCAATTTTACTTCAATCAGGTTTCATTTTACACTTCTAATCCATATTTTCTGAATAATTGTAGCACCAGTATGCGTATGTGTATAAATATCCATATTTTATAGGTTGATTGTACTTATGCATTATCTCCAGTAGTTTTAGAAAAATAAAATGTGTTATCAACTAATAAAGTGTTAAATCATCTGAAAAGCCCATTCTGCAGAGGAATTTAGAAAGTAGTGGAGATGAGGTGGTCCATAACTTCTGCGTAGTGAACTGTGCTCAGAGCCAGAAGCTTCGAACATCATTCTATGATCAGTAGATTTCTTTTAGATTGTTTATATTTTTATACTTTAGCTTTCTGGTTTTAAATATATAAAACAATACCAAAGATCCATGACATAATTAACTCTGTTGCTGCTTAAGAGGAAATTTAAAGCTCTCTGAGTTGGCCTCACACACTGACTCGTCTGTCAGCTTCAGTGTGTCTTTGTTCAAGTAGACAGAAACCCTGATGAAGAGGAGGATTTGTCCATTTAGGAATGTATAGAGGTCTAGGGGATATACTACATCAAATTATCAAGGTTCTTCTCATAATCAGGATGTATAAACAGAAATTAGTGCAGAAAGGTTAGTAGCATCATTCTGTCATCAATAGAATTCTGAACTTTGGATTTTTAACCCTCATTAACGCTGTCTAATAGCTGAGAGCAGCAATATAGCCAGCCTCCTTCTGTATTCTCCAGCAGTTCTGGTGCTGAGAGCAGATCTCTCATTTTGGGAAGTGTCAGATTTCCTGTTGTTACATCTTCATCCAAGCCAGTCTGACTTTGAGCATTACTGCTTGCAAATACTGTAAGGAGAGGATGGAAATCGATGTTTCCAAAATGGGCAGGGTTACAGCTCCAGACACAGCAGGCTAGACAGCTGCACATCTGGACCCTTTACTGATGGTTTCATCAGGTACACATGAAGTACATCTGCTGACCTACAATTCTGTGACAGATAAATTAGCTGAATTACTAAAGAGCTTTCTTAATCACCAAACATGTTCTAGTTGAATGACGAAGAGTGAAGGTGAGCAGGCAATGAGTTTCAAAGGGTCTAGAAACAGGAGTGTGGTATAAAATGTAATATACTTTTTCTTGTTGCTAGCCTAATTTAGTTGCTTTTCTGTTTTCCTATATTGATAGGAAATGTATTTTCCATATTTTTAGATCTTGAATAGTGCTCAATCTCTATACACACCCTATTATGTCATGATACACTGATGCTGTTCCTCTGTACACACAAGCCTTGGTGCACATATGCACACGCATATAAGCTCACCTGTAACATTTAGGTATTTAGGGTGAAATCAAGTGTTTGGAAATGAAATGCTATTTCTCTTTTTATATTAGGGAAACATACCCAAGCATCAGTAACAATCTTACCAGATTGGACTCCTTTGTGCAGGGAAAGAGTTTTAAGACAAGGTCAAAATATCCTTGGCTAGACGTCTTCAGAGTAGAATAGAAACCAGTACTTTGTATAAAATTCCAGTTGAGGCAGAGCAGCTTGAAGGTTTCCAAACTGAGATTGAAAGCATCTAACAAATGCAGATAAACCTGCCTACCATAAAAACTGCCACATCCTCTGGCATTCTCCCACTGCTGCGTACTGAACCAAGGGCTGCCCACAGAATTTCACTTAAATGCACCCTTGTTGCCTTAGTAGGTAGATAATATAGTTATTACCATTTTGTTCATGAGGAAAGTGAGGGGCAGAGGATTAAGTAATAAGTACAACAAAGTCTAAGGTAGGAAAGTGCAGGATGAGTTTTTAAATTTATGTTCCTATTTTTGCTTCTTTGAACCCCACTATTAAACTTTATCCCCATATCAGTTTTAAGGAATCAAAATGAAGAAGAGCGGTCTGTTTTTGAAGAATAATGTCTTCATGGCAGTGTGTGCTGGGTTACTGTTTCAGATTTGTTCAGTATTCAAAGCTACCATTGAATTCCTGCCTTTCTCCTACATTTCCATTTCTTTTTTCCAACTTCTCATACCAATGAGCATTCCTCCCTTTGACCTTGTCATTTGCATTAGAACACTTGCTTCTTTGGACCTTAGACTATCATCAAGGGATCATACCTTTTCTTCTAGCTCCAGAAGTCTATGAGAGCTGACCACCTCCGAGGACTCACTTATTTGCTGCCTTTAGCTCTTGTCGATATTGTTTTGCCTTTATAGCATACTGATAAGCATGGCCAGGCATTAATACCGTGATAGTTTCCAAGAAAACACCCTTACACACTTCAGGGTGTTACAGAGTATATGTGAGAGCTAGAAAAGCAAATTGATCAACCAGGTGCTGACATTGGAATTGGAAGCAATGAGAAATAGCACACAGTTGCATGAGGCAGGCGGAGTGTCTTTCCCTTCCCACCCCCACCTCATAGGCTCATAGCAGAGCACATTATGAAAATTCTGAGGAATCCATTCCAATTCTATTTTGGAAGGCAAGGAAGATTTAGAAAATTGGTAATAAAATATTGCCAGTCTCTACTGTCATCTCAATGAATCGCAAACTTTAGCTTCTTTTACTGAGCATGGATACAAACACAGAATCATTGAGTCTCATAATTTTGTTTTAAAAAAAAAATGTATCTGCTCGTAATGGAGAGAATTGAAATTTATATGTGGCAGGGGTAGCAAAGTAATTTCTCTTTATAAAAGTATCAGGTTCTAGGAAACTCCACTCTCCCAAATTCTGGTGCTCATTCTCTCTACCAAAGGAGCCATTTCCTATCAATGTCAGAAGGGACAAATGGCCACTGGGTGATGACTGTTGGCCAACTAAAACCAGTGCTGGCCTTTAGGCTCTCTCAGTATAGTAGCACAACTGTTTGTGACTCTTTCAGCTCCTCTGATTCCACTCCCTACTCTAAACTCCAACTCCTGGGCTTCCCTCTTTCAGCCTCCCTCCTCCTCCTCTCTTCCTCTTGTGGCCTGGACTCTTTCAGATGCCTTTGGCTGTGCCCATCCTCATCTACAAGTGAAGCCTTCCCATCAACAACCCTTTGGAGTGGCCATGTCTTTAGTTTGTACATCTAGTACCTAAACCCTCAGTTTATACATCTGGTGCTGAAAGCTCTGGATGGGAGCACAAATGGATCCCTCCCTTTCAAGGGGCCTTGCCTTTCCTAAGCCAACCAGGCTGCTGACTTGACTCTCCTAAGATATGCATGTATCGTTTTGTTTTTATTTATTTAATTCTGGAATCTTCCTCTTCCCCTGCTTCTTCTTTCACCTGCCATACTTCTGCTGTGTTACTCAGGGCAGCTCTCTGGCTCCTGGAGCCTGCTTCCCCCTCCTGGGTGCCCTTCACAAATAAAGGCTCTCTCTCTCTCCTTCCACCTCCGCAGTCCTCTTCTGTTGAGTAAGTTTAACTGCAGAGCTATCTGCTTTGTCTCTGTTGACTTGCTAGAGCTTACTATTACTATAAAAACCATTCTTCTCAGCCTACTGGGCCCCTGTCATATAGAAAATGGATGCCTCTCCTCTGTGACTTGAGATATTTCTCTCTCTGACAAATCTCACAGTCCATTTGGACATGCCCCAGATTGAAGTTCTTGTCACACAGAACACTTATCCTCTCTCTCACCCCTTTCTCCGTCACTGCACGTTCTCAGCTCCCTCCTGAGCTTCCTCTTCTCTGTTAGAGGCTGCCTGCATGGTCTCTCTCCTTAGCTTGCTAGAGCCCCCTGTTTCTTCCCTATACCCTCCCTGACCTCTATGATACAGATATCCTCTGGGGGTGGAGTTTCTGTTTGCAACCCTGTCCCTCCTGTCTTTCAGCTTTCTCCTAATTAGAACCCTCCCTCTGGTGGAGTTCCTGATTTTGCCTCTTTCTCTTTTCCTTTTTGGAGCCAGAGACTGTATGAAGCCATGATGTCTGGCTGCAAAAGGTGACCTTAGTTTAGTGCAGTAGCCCCAAATCAATTTGCAAATTCCCACATATTGTAAAACATTTGCCATCATACAAGCAAATAATCCCCAAGTCTCATATGTCTAAGCTTTCTCTACTTTCCACTCTAGAAAATCTTTTATCTCTATGTTTTTTGCTATCTACTCTCAAAAATTATTTTAAAACTACTATATAAACTCTGTAAAATTTGTAACAAAAGTTAGCTTAAAACTTGTAACCAAAAGCTAATATTTAAAAAAACAAAACAAAACAAAAAAAAGACTATACCTAGGTAATCTTAATTTTCTATGTGATACTATATGTGTAGTTCAGATTCAACATGTTTGGGGAAAAATACACACACACACACACACACACACACACACAAACACACACACATACTACACACACATACATACTCAACTCTTGTTAAGTAAAATAGATGTTTTTAAATAGTAGCCATGTTGCTTGCCTCCATCTTGGCTGATAACCTCATTAGGAGGTTAAAAGAAAGTACTTGCCATGTGACTGCACCACCATCTTATTTAAGATGGCCATGTGCAATAAACCAAACCTGTAAAGCATCTTAGACCTCCTGAGCCCCAAGATTGTCACTGCGTCTCCTTTTCACACAAAGGAGACAGCTGCAGGTCTTAAAGACATTTAGGATTAGGGTGGCTCTTTATATGATAATGGAAAGAGTTAAAATTTATACATGGCAGTAAGAGCAAAATGACTGTTCTTGACTTGACAAGGGACATTAGAAACAGGACATTAGGCTAAGAACCTTAAGATGTGCCTTAAGCAATGCCCTGCTTTAGGAGAGAAAGAGAGAGAAAGGGGGGCTGGAGAGAAAGAGGTAGGGTCTATGTGACTTATTTTATGAAATAAAATTTCATGCATCTTTCTAAGATAAAAAATTTAGAATGCAATTGAAAAATTACAGAGTAATATTAAAGGGATACAAAGTTCAACCATATGAGCCCTTGTACATATTTACATTTTATTTCAAGTGCTGCTTGAAAACTCTAAAGAGGGGTGGGGATGAACGGAATTCTTTTGAAATTCTGCATACTTGTCCTACCTCCGCCTGTGAATAAACAACTGTCCTAGAATTTGTGCCTTTGCAACCACAAAAGGGCAGAACACCTAATGTTAGTCATTAGTTTTTGAGTAATAAAAGTCTGATTTAACTTTTCTTAACCACTTTCTATTTTAGTACGCCCTGGCAGATTACGTAAGAGCCATAATTGGGCGAGCTCTAATGTCTGGGCAAGGAACTCACTTGAGAAGAAGACAGACATGTTACAAATGCAGCAGCTCGGAACATCTCGGTGTCCTGTCAGGACTATGTATTCCTATGAAAAACAGCTGCTCCAGCTTGTTACAGTAATGTAAGAAAAGCTTCTAGAAGATGCAAACATGTTCCTCAGGGTCCACGCTTCTGTTTGGGACTTTTTTTTATGTCATATTTAAGAAGTGAGTGGCTACAGTTTTCTTTTGTCGTAGGGTATTACAAATGATTTTGAAATTTTGATTTGTGGGATTATTCCCTGGTAATTTCTTATATTAATAGTGAGAGGGGTTTTTTTCCTGGTGTTTCTGGTGTCAGGATGGCTTTTGTGTGTTCCCGTGGCCTGCTTCACTTGATCAGTTTAAGCAGCTGTTTTGCCTTAGGTCATTAGGTAGTAAATAACCACACAAACTGCTATTAACTCTTGGATATGTTTAATGAGTGCAGTCTTTTTATACCCTTAGGCCATCTTGCCTGGCCTATGTTCCTGGCATCCAAACAGGCAGCTGCAAAGACACCAAGCAAAGGAGTAATCTTTGCTTATAGTCAGGTGCCTTCCTGACACTTGAGTTCAGCCTACAATACTCTCCCTTAACTCTCTGACCTGGCCCCTCTTGCACAAAGCCTTCTCCCTAGCCTAATTCTTTTATTCTTAAGTCAGTTGACTCTGAAAGCTCTTCACATCGTTTGTAAGTCTATCTTACTGTGAAGGCCTCCTGGCTCCTTGGATTTGGGGGAAGTCAGTGTGTTAGAAGAAAACATAGTTGCAGAATGAGTACCAGACAGATTTGAAAACTAAATGTTTTCATTCTTTCTGATCTTGGGCAGATTATTTACTGTCTGTCTGACTTTTTTGTTGCTGTGTGTTTTGTTTTTGTTTATGCAATCAAGCACTTAATCGTGGCTGAGTTATGTTTCTGATTTTCTATTTTATGAAATAATATTGGTCTCTACCTGTGTCATCTTGACCCCATCCCTCCCTTGCCCTCTTCCTTTTCTCCTTCCTTCCTTCTTTCCACTTCCATTTTTCTTTCTTTGGTTCCTCCATCCTTGTGTGTTCCGTTCCCCCCACCGCCTACCTTTTGTGTATTAGATGTTCATTAGATATGAGAAAATTACTAAATTTCTCAGAAAGTTTGAGAAGTATATATTGTATTGATGCATGTGCTCATTTAAGTTTGCAAAGTAGCTCAAGAAAGCAAGGTAGGAAGAAATGGCCTTTGTGCATTAAAAATGACTTTAGTTAAAGAGCCTGTGGAAATATACATATATATGATTCACTTTTAGTTTATTTATTGAGTAATTTTCTTGTGTAGACATGTGCATCACAGCCCTAGGGAGCAAGGGTCAGATACCCTGCAACTGCAGTTGTGGATGTGGGGAGCTGAACCCAGGTCTTCTACAAAAGGAACAATTGCTCTTAAGCCCTGAGCCATTCCACCTCACCCCCAAACCTTCCAGAAAGATCAGGTTTTTTAAAGGTCATGGAATGCAACATGCTTTAAGTGTATTATTGGAAGCATAACCCTAGAAGTAGCACGGTGAGCTGTCAGGCTCATACACAGTGATGCTAGCGAGGTGTTGTTTTGAAACCCAAAGTATGACAGTATTTTGTAGGTAAATACATCTCTAAATTGAACATTTCACTACAACTTTTGTTTGTTTGTTTCGTTTTCGAGACAGAGTTTCTTTGTTTAGCCTTGGCTGTCCCGGATCTCTAGATCAGGCTGGCCTCACTTACAGAAACCAGATTGCCCCTTCCTTCAGAATGTTGGGATTCAATGCATAAGACGCCATTGTCCAGCCCTTAAAAAAAACTTTAAGAAAAAGTGGGATAAGTAAATTGTATTTTACCATTTTTTTTGATACCTCTTTCTTAATGATTGAGTAGACTTGTTTTTTGATTTTTTTTTTTTAAGATTTATTTATTTATTATATATAAGTACACTGTAGCTGTCTTCAGACACTCCAGAAGAGGGCATCAGATCTTGTTACGGATGGTTGTGAGTCACCATGTAGTTGCTGGGATTTGAACTCTGGACCTTCGGAACCCAAGACTACCAACCCAGGGATGGTTCCACCCACAAGGGGCCCTTCTCCCTTGATCACTAATTGAGAAAATGCCTCACAGCTGGATCTCATGGAGGCATTTCTTCAACTGAAGTTCCTTTCTCTGTGATAACTCCAGCTGTGTCAAGTTGACACAAAACTAGCCAGTACAAATATTAAAGTTATAATGATTTCTATGCTTTTATTTAAAATTTAAGGCATAAATGTGTGAACCTAATAAACAGGTTCAATGGTGATACATAACTAGGCATTGGATATAGCTGGAAGAACTCTTAACAAAGACTTAAAAACTTCCTGGAGGAGATGATAATTAACCAAGTCTTTAACTCTACTGAAGATTTAGCCAAGGAACGGCAGGGGCGTGGATGTAGAGCAGTTTATGTCTGATATACATGCTTGCAGAGATATCTTTTGCAAACATAGTTTAGTGTAGCCTGTAGACAGTGAGTGTGTGCATGTGCTGTGCTTCTAATCAGATATGCATTTGCTTTTCTAAATCGTGTTATAGATTTAATGTATTCACAATAATTTTAAGAGACACAAATACATAGTATAGGAATACATATGTTCGTTTTCTGTCTCTCAAATAGCAAAAGCAAGTTTTACCTGAAAAATAATCAGTAAACACAAACTAAAAATTCTTTTAATCCCTTAAATGGGCCACCTGAATCTATTAGTGGAAGCTATGATGGCTCTGACATGGCCAGCACCTCTAATGTCATAACATGCATTGTCATGGGCTTGTGGGACATTTAACTGTTGGAACCTCATTTCCTCATTTGCAGTGAAGGATTAATCAGAAGTATCTCACAGAATTGTCATAAAGATAACAGTAGGTCTTATGAGAATAAGGAGACACTGTACTTTCAAATGTTGTTATTAAAAGAAAGTTAAAAGGGTATTCTTTATTCATTTGTTTTCCAAGGAATATTGCATTGATCTTAAGACTTCATTTCTCTTTCCTTGAAAATTTATGTCAATGTACTTTTATGAACATTTACTGAAACTAAGAAAAATTTTAGCTAAACTTCCAAAAGATGTAATTGAGCTGAAAAAAAAAAAATCAGTATTAGCTAGCAGTTAACAAAGAATTACCGGAGATGTGAATGACTACCTAAGTTGTGTAGGATTTATTGACATAATTCGTCATCTGTATCATGACTATGCCTTCTGAGGACATTTTGACCAACAGAATCCTTAAACTTGGGTGCGTCCAGTGATAACAGCTGCTTCCCTAAATTTCTTTTAGAGTATTTTACTTCCTAAGAACAAAGTGTTCTGAAATAATTTCTCATCTTATAGCGGTTCCTGATATTTGTATGGGATCTTATGTCTAAAGGACATACAGGCAGCAGATCTGTCTTGCAATCCATTGTGAAAAACTCTTTCTCTTATTTCTCCCATTCAGAAGAGCTAATAAACACCTTCAAAGCAAAAGTGGCAGTTACTTGAAAGATTGTAATAATTCTTAAAGACCCTGGCAGAAGTTAGTCTTAAAAGAACTCTGCGGGATGTATTCAGTGCAAGCCAATGACAGACTTCACAAGTATCTGGAACACAGTCAAGACGTGATAAATAAGAATTTCTGGGAGCAGAGGATGGGTATTGGGGTACCTTTACAGTTTTTACTTAAAGGGTCATGAGAGGGGACCATTAGGTTGGATCTTGTAGTGTACTCTAGATCATAGATTACCTGGAGTAGGCAAAATGTCTCTTAACTCATATTGATCCACAAACATTCGTGAAGATGTGCATGTCAATGAGACTGTTAATCCTATTGTCATCAGAAGGTTTACGCACATACTGGTGTGAATTACTTCTCATCTGAGTTAAAAGCTACTGAAGTTAATACTATCTGTGCATTCTACCTGACCAAAAACAAGAAATTGGAAAGAATCCACAAAAAGTGACTTTTGAAGATAGCCACTTGTCATTAAAAAAAAAAAAAAAGAAAAAAATGTGGAAACAATTAGTTTTGTTGTCAGCCCACTTTTCAAAACTTGTGCCCAGATTCTTAATAGAAAAGAAGCACACATGAGTGTTTCCTCTTGGGGCACTAAGTATGTTCTCTCACAGTGCCCCTACCTGGATGCAGTATCCCAGGCACCATTTGCTCAAGTCAGCCTTGCGGTAAACAGTGTTCACCTTGGCTCTGGGGAATTTTCTTCCTACTGGAGTCTGGAGTTGGCATCAGAAGTCACTAGAGACATAGTACATGTTGGCTCATTAAAAGAGACTCTAACTTTGTGTAAGAACTGAAGGAAGAGGAGAGAAAGATGCTTTAAGTAAAGAATTTTTTAGAAAGAGACCCAGGTGACAGAACGCAAGGCTTGCAAGGTTCCAGTGATGGGATAAATATGCTAAGACTGGGGTCTAGTCACTTCCGATCATTTCTAGACCACAGCTGAAGTTGGGAGTCATGGGGGGCGGGGGGATTACACTCAAGACAGCACCCCTAGTAGATGTCAAAGGTGAGACATGAACAGAAAGCTTTCTATCACCCTGCTGCTCTCATTCATTTGTACCTTCTCTAGGATTCACATGGCTCTAGGTCATTGTGGATCTGAGCTCTTTATAAGTCCAGGACAGGGATGCATCCATTGGGTAGACTCTACCTGCAGGCTAGCAGGGCTGTGCTTGGCCAACAGTGGATAGTGAAAGAAGAAAAGGGAACATAGGGTTGGGAATTTGAACAGAAAGCAACTTCATTCAAATGGAAAGGTTTGCAAAGGGATGGGAGTGGGTGGAGATCCTGGGGAAGATACAGAAAAGAAAACCTGAGGCTATCTTTTCAGCCAAATGTCTTTTGAGAATGATCCACCCCCAGTTGGCTTTTCTGATGCCTTCTCAGACTCCACAAGCTGCTAAACTGTGAAAATAAATTCTCAGTATTTGAAAGCAGCTCGAGATATTTGGTTGTAGTTCAAAGAGAATAAATACTGTGATTATAAAATTAATGGAGTTTTAAAGCCAGCTCCATTATTAACAGATCGTCTCTGAAAGTCATGGACGTGGTGACTTTGGGCTGCTTCCCCTGACCTAGTCTATGGATACAGGAACGAGGAGGCATCAGAAACTCTCTTCTAGGAAGCATTTGCTGGGGGAGGAGGATGAGTAAACAGGATACAGGATGAAGAGTGTTGCTCCGAGGACAGTAAGACAAGTCCACCTGCACCTGAGAGCTCGGATGCAGGAATGGTGGACCTGCTCCCTGGTACCCAGCAGATGAGCCTGAATACTGTTGATGACTAGGAGAAAAGCATCACATGACAACAGCATGTGCCGTTTCTCTTACAGTCACATTTTAGTGTATTATCACATGGTGCTGCGTGTCTGTGCTCTTGGAGGACCCACGGCTCTATCCTAATGACTTCAAATAAACCTCTGCACCTAAACCTGTCGCTGTTTAGAACATAGCACTTTGGGGAGACTTGGCTTTTTGGAGATCTTAGGCTCACAGAATGATTTTAGTATCAAACTCATCTATAGTGGTTTTCTAATTTTTTGTGGTTTGTACTTAATTGATAATATATCCTACACACCCAAAATATGGAATGTGTCTACTGCTTTATTCCTTGAGATAAATTCAGATAATATTTGTTAGGTGTTGCTTCTGTAGATGTTTGAGGGACTCCTCTGGGAAGCCCCTGGGAGACCTAGGGCTAAGGAAGGCACAGAGCGGAAACAGGCTCACATAACTTGTGGAACTGTTTTTTCTTCAAGATTTTTTCCACCCTAATTGCTTATGCTGCTGCAGCCAGCACCCAGTGGAGCTGTGTTCTGGGTTCATGAAATAATTTTCTCTCTCTTCATTGCTGTCTCAAGTCAGAACTGATAGCTGCGCAGTTTTAGTAGATTGTCATGGGGATGGGAGGAGGAGTTTATTTTCCCCATAGGAACAGAGCCAGTGTCAGTATGCACATTTTGTTCAGCTGCACAGTTGGTCTGTCAGGGAGAAACACTGGTGAAGTAGCCCTGGACACTGTCATCTCACCTTTCCTTCTGTCTCTGTCAATGTCATATGCACAAAGCAGTAGCATCCCATGCTGCCCTTGAATGGCATTTAGGAAACGGTCAGTATATTTTCAGTTAGGGAATCCCATAGCCTTGCAAACATTGCCACTGGAATATTGGAAGCGAAAGAATCTCATATTTGGCAAAGCTAATGAGGCATGTAAAGCCAGGAGAGGAGAGCGGTGAGGTGATTGTAGTAAATAAAAGCAGTTAAAACTGTCTGCTTAGGATAAGAAATTGTTTAAGCACCAATTCTATGCGTTAGATATGTTATCACAGCCGATAGATTTTGAAGATTTACGGTAAAAATATTAATATTTGGTGAAACTATAACATAGATACTTTGAAAATTGTTATGACTAAATTATGGGTATTACTTTAGTATGTGAAATTTTACTTTAATTTTTTTAAGGGAAAGATTTGCTTTGCAGGCATATTAGGATCAAGCAGGAATAAATGCAATGTCTTTGTTGTATCAATACAAGCAGAGCTTACCATTCTGATTATTAGTTTCTTTTATCCATGAATAAAAAGGCATGACCCCTAACGCTTTCCATGGTTCGTTTTTCCCTAGACGCTCTACTGTATGTATATGTACATATA
Organism: Mus pahari; assembly: GCF_900095145.1. Classification (NCBI taxonomy): domain Eukaryota; kingdom Metazoa; phylum Chordata; class Mammalia; order Rodentia; family Muridae; genus Mus; species Mus pahari. Next base: position 53,199,445 of record NC_034593.1, read on the forward strand.
CATATACATGTATAACATTTATATAATTTCTGATGGATGCAAATCACACAGGTCTATGAAATACATGGGTAATTTGCCCACCCGCCTCTTGTCACTCAAAGTCTCCTGCTGAAATAGAGTGCAGACCATTACTTTAGCTCATTTTGTGGTCCTCACTTCCTTGCAGTCTGCCATAGGTGCAAACATGAAGGACCAAACATGACAAATGCACTGAACTTTAAAAGCACATTTAAGATTTTTATTATAGTTTGGAATACTATGTGGACTAACTTTCAAAATTAGTTATTTACCTCTTGGACTTTTTTTTTCCCCCTTTGACAGAACTCACAGTAGTTGAGTCCTTCATTTAGTTAGGACCTGTTCTTGCTGGTCCCGTTTGTAGTTTTATTTTGAGAGGTCAGTGATTAGGTACTTATACTTAAAGATATGCAAGTCTAATACAATTGGTATGAATATGTATCCTAGTACAATGCCTAGGAGCTCCAGCTCACTGAGTAGACTGGGTTCAGTGATGTATTTATGAGCAGTCAAAATATACCTTCTGTGGTTCCTAAAGTAACATAAACTGTAGAATAACTGTGATGCTGGAGCATTAAGTTGTCATGTCAACATCCACAATGTGCTTAGCATAGCACGTAACACATAAGCCTCATGCAAGCTTTATTATTCCTTTATTGTAACAAGATGCTTCTTTTGGTTTTAAATCATTGCTGTCAGGAGGGGAGGATATAAGATGGAGGTTTCCTAAATAAGTAGACCAGGAGCTCGCATGTGTGTGAAAACGGCTGCATTAGTAGTTCTAAGAGCCGGATAGGAGAAGCATGCCTATGCTTTACCTAAGTTTACCTCATTCTGATTTCTGCCATGTTAGTAGTTCTAAGAGCCGGATAGGAGAAGCATGCCTATGTTTTACCTAAGTTTACCTCATTCTGATTTCTGCCATGTTATCATCCACATTGTAATGTCACAGTGATGAAAAATATGTCCTACAAAGACACCACGAAAGATTATTATGTAAACACTGGGCCTTTTGATTATTAGCTGGTTTGATTTGGAATCCCCAAAACATCATAAATGGGTTGCCCATAGTCTATGTGCTGAAAAATATAATTGAAGCACTTTGAATACATACATACACACACACACACACACACACACACACACATACACAGTACACACACACATATATATATATATATATATACACACACACATATATACACACACATATAGATATAGATATAGATATAGATAACATGATCTGGCATTTCCAGTTTTATGATGCTATAAAAAAGCAGCCAACGTATATTGGACTGTTTAATGGTCCTGGCACCTACCAAATGTCACTGGACTTTACAAGGTCATAGAAACTCCACTTTGGTTCAGGGGTATAGACTGGATCCATCTCTGGACCCCACAAGTGTGTGGAACCAGGGATGTTGATGGTGCTAGTGAAGCCTCCACAGCACTAGTGTCTATATATTGTTAGGATTCCATGGCATAGAGACCCCATGTTTATGAAAAAAGCAAGATTGTTTCTTTGTGTGCCATCCTGTCAGAGGCAGCTCTAAATAGATCTGGATTTCTGGCGATGATAGTGCAGATACAACCTGCTGTCACAGCTGCATGTGTATGTGATCTCTCATAAGCAAAAGCTGCTGGGGGGGGGGAGGCACGATATTTTTGTCACAAGAATGTCTGTGATTTGCTGCCGTTTCACTTCCTCCCCCTACCCCCAAGCTGCCAACCCAAAGCCCATGCATTCAGAACACCAAGCAGAGGTATAGAGTTTCACTTTTGTCATCTCCAGGATGATTGATGGAGTTGTGCAATGCGGGCTCCTGAGCACTCTGAGAAAGTCACAGTATCCCAGTGAGGTAGAGTGCCTTGATAATGCGTCAGCAGGGAGGGTATTTTGGGATATTGTAAATGTCACTATTGGTTTTAATATACAAGAATCTTCATCATTAAACCTTAGGAATGTTCTACAAAACACTGCCTAGAACAGCTATTGAGTTTTGTAAATGACTCTTTAAGTAGCTAGAAACTGTTACCTGAAATCTCCCATTTGTGACCCAGTTAGATATGGATGAAGACAGAGTTTAGTGCTTATTATATGGAACCAGTTTCCCATCAAGAAATGATAAGTTATAAAGTCAACTGGCTGTGAGTGTGTGTGTGTGTGTGTGTGTGTGTGTGTGTGTGTGTGTGTGTGTGTGTAATATGAGCTTGTCATGGGACCAGAAAAGAGGAAAGCCTGAATTCCCAGTGCATTCTATTTCAGCTAAATACATATTTTGTATCTATGGTAAACTAACTATAAGAAGTTGAGATATAATTTATCTATCACTAGTTTCTAGTAAATATCTTAACTTTCAGACTCTTTACAGGACTGTACAAGAAAAATAAGTAAATATTGAAACTCATTCATTCATGCTTTCAAGGTTTTTAAAGTGTGCAACTCTCAGTAATTGACTAAATTAGCAGGGATAACTGGTCAGCCCCATGCTCCTTTTACATCGAGTTGCTCAGTATGAACTTAGTACTTTATGTTTGAGGAAATTTCCAGGTTAACCCTCTCCATTTAAAATGGTGAAATTCTTAGAATGCATAGAGCTCTCTTTAGAATATCAGCTATTGTCTATCCAGAATTAATGGACCAAAGTCTTAATCTCCTGGTAGATTTGTAAATGAGGTTTTTAAGACTAGAACTAAGAAGAGCCACGGCAAAGACTAGAACCGTAACCTAACAGAATCAGTGTACTAACAAGAAGAACCACAAGTGAGATTAGAGCGGTAGTGTCTCTGTCTGCTTCCCCCATCTCCCCCTTCCCCTTTCCGTCTTCCTGCCCTCCCTCCTTCCTGTTTCTGTGCACACTAAGGGAGTCGTCAATGTGGAAGCAAAGACAAAGGAACCCATGAGGAGAGTTCTGACTAAAAACTGGGTGGGATAGGACCTTCATCTTGGTTTTTGAGCTTCTAAAGCTGAGAAAATTAATTTCTGTTTAAATGACCCAGTCTGTGACATTGTTCTTATGGCATCCCTAACTGACTAATAAAGCCTCCATTATATTTCAGAGTTCGTCTTTCAACTGATGACTATCCTAATGATGTCCACTGCTGTACCCAGCTGGGCATGATAGTCTGGTACTGTCTAAACATCCTGTAGTACTACAACCCACACAGCAACATTTATATACGGCCCTAATTGTCCATAATGCTAACATTAAGAAAGCTAGCAAGTCTTTTCAGGGTGCACATACTCCTGAAAACTGATAAAAGCCCTCCACGGGAGCAAGTAAGCTATAAAGAAACACTAACTTAGGAACTTCGACACAGTCTGTTTTAGTTGCATTGACTTTTTTCTCTCTATACTTGCAAAATCACATAAAATGATTCTTAGTGTTAATTGAATGCATATTCGTCTTTAAAAATCAAATCGAAGAATTATATATGGGTGTTGGAAGGTTTGGACAAAATATATTTTTCTTCCAGTGAATCATATAGACTGTTATCAATCTCCTAGCATTAGATGAATAGACAATAAGGTGGATTCATAAGAAAACATTTCTTGGAAGTGAGAAGCCACATGTCTTGGTGACCAATGACATTAATAATCTTATTTTGGGAAATTTTTATCTTGGGGAGATAAAAAGCTGTTAAGAAGTCTCAATAAGAAGTTATTGGTTTCACAGTCAGATTTTCGGGCCAAGAAAGTACTCCAGAAACATGCTTGTCTTTGCTGTCCCAAAGGAAACTCTGGTTTTGTTTTAACCACTGATATAAACAGTTCTAGTTTGAGAGCCTTGCTAGAAATCTAGTGTTGCCAAAGGCAGCTGGAACAGCCCCTAGAATTTGTTCACTGCCTCCGTATTCTCGAGTCTGTCTATCCAGGTCTGACTGGGCCCCTTCATCCTTCTCGTGGTTACCATCGGCAGCATGACAGTATGTCTTTCTGGATTCTGACTATACACGTCATACACGCCTTTTATTTCAGGTTAAGAAAAAAACATTGAAAATTTTAACATTTTTATATTTTTAAATTTACTTGCCTTCTTTTTAATGTACTGTTTTATTTTCAATTATTGGTAGGTTTTTTAAATAGATATTAAACTAAAGAATTGATGTTAAATTTAGTTTATAATCTATGTTCCTAAGTACTAGAATGAAGCCGGAGTACAATACAATCTTTGAACATGTTATAAGGAACCGTATCTTCCCTGGTGGGGGGTGCGACATCGGGTGGATGATGCCTGGAGGATGGACAGGGATGACACTGGCTATGGCTTCACCATAATTCTCAAAGGAATTCTCAAAATAATTCTCATTCTAATGCTACTGGTGGAGGGTTTTAGTTGTTTTGTGTTTCTAGATTTTTAAGTCATACTCTAGGATGCAATATTTATTCTAATTTACTCCTAATCTTTTTGTTTGTAGAGCCACAATCACTCATCAGTGCAGTCAACACCAAACCTGTGCTGACTCTAAAAAAATGGAGTTTATGAAATATCCCTTGAATGGGTTACTGTAACTTTTTCTATGTGTATCAGTACAAATTCCTGTGGCTTCACACAAAATGTCTTCTGTGGTGTTTTCTGCTGTGCCAGAACTATCTAACTCCTTGTTAAAACTCACATGCCTGGCCCTAACTTGTGGGCAAAGACATTAGGAAATAATCCTCACTCATCTTCCTGTAAGAAACACCAGTAAATACATTGATTTGGCAACTTCAACTCTGGTGGAATTGCTACTTTAGTCTGTCTGCCCTTGTTTGTTCAAGTGTCCCCAGGAAAAGTCAAAGGATGTGTAGGAATGTCCTGTTCAGAACATATTCACAGCTTTTTTGAAATAGAAGTCCTGTGACAATAAAACTAAGCAACAGAGAAATATAGTCAAGTGATACTTTACCCACTGAGTAAATGCACAATGGAAGCCGTATGTCTAAGCTTCTAAATTTCAAGTTGGATGGGCCAGCAAAATGGCTCCACAGGTAAAGGTGCCTGCTGTCAAGTCTGACAACCTGATTTCCATCCCCGAACCCCCTGTGATGGAAGGAGAGAACTAACCCCCACAGTTTGCCCTTTGGCCTCCGTAAGAGTGCCGTGGCCTGTCATAAATACACGTTAAAAGTACAAAAAGTTTGAAGGGATGCCCTGATGCAGAATTTATAGGCAGCACATAAAATCCTTTTCTGTTATTTCAATCCAAGCTGTGTTCGTAGGTAGAGTGTATGGGTGCTGTGTGGTCAGGAAGGTTTCCTCAGAGGGTCGGACATTGGGGAAAGCCCTGGTCAGTGTTTGTCTAGTCCCAGGCCAGGTCTGTGCTGTTTGTAGAGCACCTGAACTGACTGTGACTGAACCATCAGCTCGACACACCCTTCTCTTCTACACCTCAAGCCAGTTTTGTGAAAAGTACGAGGAGGGAGTATAGAGAACCGGAAATTGTGTTAGAACTATGGTTCTCATCCCTCCTCACGCTGCGTCCCTTTAAGACAGTTTCTCACATTGTGGTGACCCCCAACCATAACTTCATAACTATAAGTTGGCTACTGTTAGCAATCATAATGTAAATACTTGTGTTTTCCAGTGGTCTTAGGTGATCCCCAAAGGAATCATGACCCACAGACAGAACAGTTGTGCTACAGCCAAGTTCTTCTTTATATTGAAGTAGGCATTATGTCTCTGGGAAAATTCCACCTGGGAGCTCTGTGAACTGTAACACTTAGGAGCTTATTTATTTTGTCCAGTCATATGACTTCAAATTGATTTGTGTGTGGTTTATCATATGGGGCTAAGTTGTTTTTGAGGTTGTTTTTCAACGAGATGCTTTTAAGCGCACAATGTTCCTGTGAGCATTGCATATATCAAGCATGGTTATTTGACTTGGAATAAGCCATTTTATGAAGCATGGGTCTATCTGTGAACCTATCAAAAACTGTACCTAGCAGATAAAGTAGAAATCACATCCCATCAGTGTGGAATTCTACTTCCTTTTGATATGCATTTACTCTGTGTTCCGGGGATGTGATTATGATGTCAGTGTTAGTCTTATGCAGTTTGTAGGGGGACGGTGTTGATAACCTTGGTGTCTTATGCAGTTTGCACAGCTGATGGCTCTATAAACTGGGGATTTAGGCATCAGGATATGACCACTCTGGGGTACGGTTGAGGGGAAGGCTTTTGTTGTAATATAAGAAGGGTACACCCAGAGACATCTGGAAGAGTCCGGAGCAAGGGAGAGAAAGTAGCAGTAGGGTGAACACGGCTAGCAGTCTAGAGTTGTCAGTGAGATGGGTCAGAAGCGAGAGAGGAGGGCAAACAGGGTGTGGGCATAGGAGGCCAAGAGAGGAAAACAAGAGAGAGACAAAAGACTGAGAGCAAAGAGGGTGCATGGCCAAGATGGCAGGGTTATGTGGGGAAAGAAGCTGGGAGGCAAGAGGGAAAGCTTTAGGATGGGGACTGGAGTTTAAAAAGATAGACAGGTAATTGTGCCATTGAGAAAGCCTAGAATCCAGTGCTTGTTTTAGTGTGCTAATAGGCACCAAAGATGCCTTCTGACAGCTGTAAGGAATGTCTCCTTTGGTAGAGATACAGGCCAGAATTTGGAGAGTGGAGTTTCCATTGGACCTGCAAATGAGAAAAGAAACTGTAGAGTGTTCACAGTCCTAAACTTGCAGGCAATGTCCTTATTAACACAGTATAGAGACCTGTCCTAAAACATCTTAAAGTTAGAGACCCTAAATTGAGCATTTGGCTTAGAATAGTTACAGTTTTTATTGTAAACATCAATTTTCTAATTTATTCAAAGTAAAGTTAAACAGAATACTTTTCTATAGAAAAAAATTAAAAAGGTTATGTGTAGCTTAATCTGTACAAGCAAATCTGCTTAGACTCTCTGGTGTAAATGTTTTCAATGTAGTTGTTGAGGTTGACTAGCAGTGTGTCAGTCAGTATGAATGGAGTAGTTCCCACAGTCTGGCATATTACAAACTTTAATAAGCGCTTCTGATCCAGGAGAGACAGATGCTTATTATATGCACATAATTATGCTGCTTTAGGGGTTCATGTTTCAGCCTTTCTCATTGTCAGTCCTTTGCAGGATGAACATACCAAGTCCGACTATTTTCCTAGTTTGGGGTCATGGGACAATATTGGAAAGGCTGAAGGCTCGTGTCTAACCAGTATTTGACCGTTATCCTTTAAATCTCTACTTCTGTGAGAACCAAGTAGCTCTTTTCAGCCAGGGGATTTCCAGTATTTGGGGCTTTGTAGAAGTTCTCATTTGATTTGCTATGGGGTTCCTTTGGAGCCATTTTCCTGGGGGGAACAATGTTCTGTGAGTCCCCTAAGCTACTTTGTTCAAACTCAGTAGAGATAAAACACCAATGGCAAGTGTTTTCATGAATTTTGCTTTCTGTGACTTCATGATGTGAAGATGCTGTAGCAAGCATTCAGGTTCTGTATTTGACATCTGTGTGTTAGGCTCACTTTTAAATTGTAACCTTTTAAACATGAAACAGTAACATTGATATTATTAGATTGCAGAAACTTCACTGAGCCTTTAAACTTTTTCAAATACTGTAAATCTTCATTTTAATAATACATTTATAGTTGAATTTATTACTTCTTAATGTGTAAAAATGCTGTGAGTGATAAATTGTGGGAAAAACTCAGATTTAGATGACTTGTTTGCATATCATTTCTATAATTTAGTCATTTTATTTTATTTAACAATGGTTCTTGCTTCTTTTGTCTTTTAGGGTCGTTGCTCCAGAGAGAACTGCAAATATCTTCATCCACCCCCACACTTAAAAACACAATTAGAGATAAATGGGCGGAATAACTTGATTCAGCAGAAGAACATGGCCATGCTGGCCCAGCAAATGCAGTTAGCCAATGCCATGATGCCTGGTGCCCCGTTGCAGCCCGTGGTGAGCACATTTTCAACCCCATCCTTGTCTGTGTGGCCAAGTGTTCTGTGTCTGTCCTGAAACAGTGGTTGTATGCAAGTAGAGGCAGTAGTGGCAATTGCTGAGTGTTTCCACCCTGTGAGGTTACTTACCTTCATGTCAAACTTGGCAATTTATAGTCTAGCATTGCTTCTGCTAAAATTCTCTTAAAAATTAACCGCTTATCATGCAGCTGTTCACCTGGTGTTTATTAAAGTAGCCATCAAACTCAGTTTAGCTAAAATACATTCCAAATTTCCTTTAAAGTTGACAATGATATTTTTCTTAAAAACAAAACAAGAAAGCAGATAAATAATAAATAGTAGTCTTTGACTTTGAGGCTATTTCTTGCTTTCTTCTCTCCTTGAAGAGAATCCCTGTTGTTTTTTTCCTCTCTCAAAAAGGAGACTTTGTGGAAAACTTAACTTGAAATTACTTCATAGTCACAAATGCTGGGCACTTTTTCACAGTGGCGAGTCATATGCATAGCTTGGAAGTCTCATCAGAAGAGAACTAGTCAAAATGCCAGAATCCCAAGGGTCTTTGAAAAATAGCTATGAGTGATCATAGGTACTTAGTGTTTTCCTAGCCATGTGTTTTGGTAACTTGTTTATGAATAAGCATACGTATTTAAATGTTTAGATTTTTGATGTGCATGTGATAAATGACTTTAATAATCTTATTTATGTCATAGTTAATGTTTGGTTAAAACAGTGTTTATGTTAATTATTGTTCAAAAACCCTAAATTACTTATCTATGTGATAAAATTTATATGATCAGAATATGTCTGATTAATTTATCGCTAACATATTATGAACTGTTATAAGGTCATGAGAACACACGTTTTTCCAGTTTGTTAATTGTAGCATGTGTGCTAACTGATTTTTTTCCTAATACATATTAACACCTGAACTCAATGTAATTATTATTCTCTCTTAGAACATAATGCAACAATCATTCCAAAAAAGAGGGGGGGATTGCATTTCGAGGTGGGAGGGATCCCCATATTACACCGGCAGTGATACCAATTATCAATACTGTACAGTCGAGGTGAGAGAATATTATAATTAATTCTCTATCATTTTAATATGATTTTTATTTTATGACATTATTGGGGGCTCAGTTGAAATGTGGTATTTTTATTTTCATGGCATCTCCTTATTTTATGTGTCTTTATGATGATAACATAAATATTTTCATTTGGTTGGGAATGTTTTGTATAATTGTTATTTCTTAGAGAAAATTCAGTTCTAAACATCTCTCTTACACTTGGCCCTCATGTATGGTTTCAAAGATCTGGAACAGTTTCTACTTTAGTGAACCTCCTTGATGTGAGGTCCTTTTTTCCACTTAAACCTGTAAATCATACTTGCTGACATTCTGTGCTTTCTGTGACCCAGAGCACCTCTCAGTCAGGCAAGTGTGGATCTGGGCTGGAGGAGGATAGTCTCCAATAGGGCCCTGAGAAGTTAGTTTTCTGTGAAGTCTTAGCCCATTTTTTTTTGCCCTTTTCCTTAAATCTGCTCTCATGGGTGAGCCAAGGCCATATTATTCTTATCCCTGGAACAAACTGGCAAAGATCTTTATTCTCTTTGAAATTCTAGTGACAAATGTGTTTTTTGTAGTCACTAAATCATAGATCTCTGAAGCCATCCGTCCTTAGATTCCTGGTACTTCTGTTAACATTTTTCTGCATAGACGAAGTAATTATCTGTTTTAGTTATGAGCACAGGCATTATGATCATTTCTCCTTCACATCATTACAGTTCAATGGGAATTACCCTCTACAAAGGTACTGTGAAACCACAGTTGAAAAGTCTCTGTTCAGGATGAGGTTTTTGGAATAAGTATTGAAATCACTAATTATTCAAACCTGAAGCATTTTTCACTGTGATGACTGTAGAGAAGGCTTTAATCTAGGAAATTTGCCTTCCAAACCCCACCTGAGACTCTCTGATCCTCTTTTGAGTCAGCCTGGTCTCGGTAAGGATGACACGGGGATCCAGAAGTAAATGGAATGACTGTGACTAGCTGCTTTCTGGGACTTCAGTTTGAGCTGCTAGTAGAAAATAAAAGTGAGCCACAAGCTGCCCTGTCACTAACATAGAGAAGGACTGAACACACGCGGGCCTATTTGAGGCCATGGTAGAGCATGGACACAGATCAGGCAGGAGTAGTGTGAGTGTGTGCAAAATAACCAGACAGGTGTTCATAGTGGTTTCTCTGCCCTGAAGGAGAGAGGAATTATAATTCAGAGCCAGGGCGCAAGCCGGAAGTGGCAACTTCATTGCCACTACACTGGGCTACAGTGGTCGGCAGTTGTCAGCAGTGTTTCCAAGGCAAGTGAGATGATTGTTAACAGCAGCCACTGTCCCACCAGACCATGATATGGGGCTAGCTTGGTTAATGCAGGGATTCATAGGAGAACTTTGTGCCTTCAGTAGGTTGTCATGCAGTATGCCTGTTTAAAAGGAGTAACATTTTTGAGGCAAGTATAACAGTTTGAGGCATCTGTTGTACCCAGCAGGTTCTGCATATGCCATTCTCACAACTTTGCTGTGAGCTAGGTAATGTAATGTCCGGTTTAGGGATTAAGCCCAAGAGGTTCAGAGAGGTTAACTCCATGGTTTAGGTTACACAGCTTGTTTTAATCCAGCCTGCCCAGATGTTGAGTTTATATGGTGAAAACATACGGTGAACAGGCTAACTACTTCGGATCTTTGGCTGACTGTTTAAGCTCTTTGATCTTCAACATGGAGATTAAATATGAAATGTATTGTCTAGAATGCCTTTGTAATTATATAAACATAATTCCCTTTCACAAGATTAATATAAAGGGAGTCAGATATAAGAACTGGAATTTCTTTGTATGTCCACATGAAATTCATGAAAGTCCACACAATCAACTGTAGAATTTTTGATATTAACTCTTTTTGGCATTAGGATCTCTAATAAAAATATAAGTGAATATGTTTTATCTTTTTATCATACATGACCTTTAAGGATAAGTGAGATTGTAATGATTAGTCTTCAAAATTAAAGAAAACTTTCTGTGTTCTTTCGTAAGTTCATCATGACAATGAGAAATTTACATACACTAGCTCACCCTGAACTGCATCCGCTGGAAGCTCCTGTTGTATTTCTTTCATCTCCAGGATGATGTTGCTTAGACTCTCTGCTCCTCCAAGCTCCCTGCATCACACGTAGATCTGTGTGGTCAGTGGGTACCGAGATCTCGGCATGAGCTCAGGAGCTCCATTAGTGTGCCCTGTCAGGCTTTACTTGGGACCTGGGTTAGCAGTGACTCTACAGAGTTTCTGGAACAGCTACTCATCAGGTACACACCAGCACCTTGAGACATGCAACCTGTGTAGAAATCCCAGGCACTTAATCAATCTGACATGTGTGTATGAGCAGTTCAGAGTCCTTAGATTCAGTTCAAGTCTCAAGAGTGGCTTAGTTTCTCTTGTCACCTTGACTTTGGCAGTCTTTCCTATTCCCAGGGTTCCTGGGCAGTGGGTGAAGAATGCTTTGAAGTTATCATCTGTCCGACTCCCAGACCACCTAGAATTTGCCAGTACTTTCTGTGCTTTATTGTTTTATTACTCATACTCATGGCATTATGGCTAGTTCATTCTATAGAGTCCCTAGGAACATATTTCTACATCAGCCACGTTGACTTGTTCATCTGTTTTGCCATGCATCAGTCAGTCTGACTTTGCAGGTTTGTGATCAGTCCCTGAACTGTAAGAATAGACCTGTGCTCATTTGAAGCCTTTATACTGAGGTCTTAAATTAGGCTTCACTGTTTAAATGTTTGTTTCAATAAAACTGGATCAAAGGATCCAGTGAAGCAGAGTGAAGAATGAGTTCCTTCCCCTTCCCATTCACAAGCTGTGATTAAAGTCCACAACAGCCAAATGCTACATTCTTAGACAAAAATTGAATATGGGTTTATTCATAATTCCTGTTAGCTCTGAATGCTGTCTATATTCAAAACAGTAGTTCACTAAAACTAGTTCTGTATCTGTTTACAACATGGTGCTTGCCTAGAAACAGTTGCCCACACTTGGGATGTCCTATGGTTTTAAAAGAGCTTGGCATTTCACTGTTTACAAGTTTGACTAAAGCATACATGTATATACATATGCAAACATTCTGCTAAGCATACATGTGTACACATGCACATTCTACCAAGCACACACATGCGCACATTTTACTAAGCATATACATGTACACATGCACATATTATACTGAACATACACATGTGCACATTCTAAGTGTATGTCTATATATGCACATTCTATTAAACATACATGTGTACATATGTGCACATTCAACTTAGCATGCACATGTATACATGCACATATTCTATTGAACATACACATGTATACATACTCACATTCTACTAAGCATATATGCAAACACATGTACATCTAGGAAAATCTGACTTGTAAAATTTCTGTCCCATAAATTTCAAAATGGTAAGTTTTGGATCATTATATATGACCCTTCTGTTTTATAAAAACAGATACTGTTTTCAGCATTTTAAAATAAACAACCTTGTGACATTTTCAGTGTTCAGAATAATAGTTATAATACTTAAGATGTAATATTAATATAAAAATTAGAAAAAAATAAAGTTAAGTATTCATTGTAAAGTACCAGCTAAATTCTGAGGAGGAAAAAGAATATATGATTAAATCTCTTTACTGTCTAGATATCTGTGCTAGAAAATATATAATGTATTTGCTACTCTTGCTGGCAAAGAAAAATCAGCTAGCAAATCTGCAAAGAATATGTTCTCCAGTAACTGCAGAGGTGGTTACAGTGCCAGGTGCCGGGAAGTAGTAGCAGAGGAAGCAAGAGTGGCTTTGGGGTCAGTGCTACACTCAATGCGGGGGTGAGCTTTATGAGACAGAGAGTAGTGGTGTGGTTCCCTGGGAAACGTCGAGAGGTTCTGGTTCCTGAAGCACAGCTAGGAGTCAGACAGGTAGGCTGAGGGCAGGCAGTGTGGACAGAAACTCATAAATACTCATAAAAAGAGAACCACTAAGAAACTTGTCTCCTTAGAAACCTTCTGTCCAATCGGAAAGAAATCTATTTCTTTAAATACATGGAAATGGAATCACCCTGAAACTTTCAGAAATACTGCCGCCAAGATACCTTTCCTGGGAATTCAGACAAGGAGGGGTGGAAATCACAGGTTAAAACTCCTCTAGGTAATTTTAATTCACATTTGGTGATGATGTGAGAAACAGACTTCAAACCAGACTAGAAGCAGACCTTCCATTAATTCATTTATAATGGTAGACATGTAACATTCGTGAGGGTCTTCTTTAGAAAATAAACATAATGATATCTCCCAGCAAAGTGGCAGCTCATTCATTGAATGCCTACTGTAACCAGGCATTGTTTTGTGTGGTGGGAACCTAGAAGGGAACTAAGAGATATCTTCTACTCTCCTGACATCACCCCTCCCAAAGAGACCAAAGAAAGGAAAGTCTTACAGCAAAAAATTAAATATAACCCAAGTAAGGCACTTATCACAGAGTGGCATGCCAGGGATAGGGAATTACTAGTAATAATTGTGTTTGCTTACTTAACTAGGATGGTAATGAGAAATTGAATAACATTTTCAGTTATAATGAAACCTGATACCTGTAATGGAAGCAGAATGCTTCATTTAAAGTAAACAAGTGATAAATAAACAGCCCCAGAATTAGTAACTGGAAAATTCCTTAGAAAGGTAATGCTAAACCAACCTTCATTATGCTTTTTTGGAACAAAAATATCTATATCTATAAGTCACTGCTGCAAGGCTGTACTCAGCATCAAATATACCAGCTACATAGTTAGACATTATCCAATCCCTACTTCAGAGAAACTAAGAGCTACTAAGTGCATCCATTCCTATCTTTGAGATCTTACGAGCCCTCTGCAGGTCAGCTCCGGTAATGCAGGAGTGACCATTGTCACTGTCTTTCCTAAGGATTAAGATCCACTCTGAGCTGTAAACCTTCCCCCCACCCCCACCGCCAACACAAAGTGTTCATAATTTGTGACAGCTACATTCTATCCATATGTAGGTTTTCACTGTATTTTACTTGGTGAGATTTAACGAGGCTGATTTTATTGGCGTACTGTCATCATCGTGTCAAGTCAGGGGACAATTCCTTCATCCTGAGTGCCGTTATGAAGGCATTTGCCTTAAGTAATTCCTATAGTATACAGTGACCTAAACATTTCAGTAGCCTGCTAAAGTCAGTATCAAGTGGGCTTTCTGGAAACTCATTTTAATTTACAGCTATGAATGCAAAGAGAAAGGATATTAATTAGCTTTCAATCTTTTAGGACTCTGCTAAATTCCTAACAATTCTTCTATCTGGTCTGGGATTCCATACCCTGTATCTGACTGTGTGCAACAGAATACGAATTTGGCTAGAATGTTCTTGGACAGAAGTTTAAAGCATGATCACCACACAGGACTGACCCTGTCATGGCGCTGCCCTGGCCTCTAGTAGACAAAGGGAAAGCCTGAAGTCAGCTGCTGTTCGGGGTTTTGTGGGGAGACAGATGCCACTGGGCCCAGTTTTACACATGGATCCTGCTTGATAATAGTGTAACACATGGAAGCTTTGTATTGCCTGAGGGCAGCTGCTTTGCATTGGAATGGGCTTGCGGTTTAGAATGAAAAGACTTATTCTAGGCTACCTCATTAGACAAGGGCCATAGACCTGTCAGATAACTAAACATGGTGTTCAAAGCACATGCTTGGAGGACTAGCTGTGTTAGCTTGAATGTATCAGTGTGAGCTATGCTATGTTATAAATTCTTCCCAGTGAATCAATGTATGCATTAAATATTTTATCATTCATACTCTTCTTAGTACAGATGTGTACACAGTGTAGAGCTGTCATGTAGGATGGATGTTCAGCCATGGCATAGTCCTTTTGGACCTTATGCTCTCATATTAAAGAATGTCATTTATGCATAGTAGATCCCTGGCTTCTTTCCATTCAGTGCAGTAGCACCACCCCAGTGTGTCCTGCCCGCTGACAGCTGACAGCCCATCCCATGTTGCTAGGTGTAGGTTCTTGTTTTTGTTTTTGTTTTTTTATAATTCTGTGGCATTTCCTGGGAAATGTTCTATCGGTGTTCACATTCCAGACATTTTCTGGAGAAGGTTAATTTCCATTGCTGAGTGCCTCACAAGTATGGGGTGGGCTTGTAGAACATTGAATCTTTCTTCTGAGAAAACGACATCAAGTAACTAGGCCAAATGCTGTCTCTTCTGTGCTCAGAAGACAGTGGAATCATCAACTCTCACAGCCCACCCACAGATTTGGTAACTGCTCTGGCTGTGGAACTCTGTGATCCCCTGGGACTTCTGTGTCTGCTCAGATGATAGGCACCCTGTTAACACTTGAGAACAGACCTTTCGACTATATCTGACACAGCAGTTACACAGTGTGTGTCTCAGGCACGTTTCTAGGATTGAGTCACAAAGGTGGAGACTGGGTGAGCACAAACAAGTGTCTGTACTAAGATATTTAAGACGTTAAACCACAAGTATTCTAGATGCCAAGCTTCGAAACCCCTCTGGAGATATTAATACATAGTCTGCCTGCTAGATTTGGGGAAAAACAGTGACTTAGCAAATGTTTTTTGTTAAAATCTTCTTAGACTAAATTAAAGACAGAATTAAATAGAAATTAAGGAAGGAAGAGTGAATGATAGATGAAGAATAAATGATAACTGTATAAGTAGAGTGTCAATTTGGAATTGAGACTTGCCATTAAATTTTGCTTTTTGTTTTAATTTCCAGCCAATGTTTTCAGTTGCACCAAGCTTAGCCACCAATGCATCAGCAGCCTTTAATCCTTACCTGGGGCCTGTTTCCCCAAGCCTGGTTCCAGCAGAGATCTTGCCGACTGCACCAATGTTGGTCACGGGGAATCCTGGAGTTCCAGTGCCAGCAGCCGCTGCAGCTGCTGCACAGAAGTTAATGCGGACGGACAGACTGGAGGTAGGTTGAAGAGTTTTACCCTCATAGTTTCCATTACAGTTCTTCAGTGTTTATAGCCAGAGTGACTTTAAACTGAACGAACATGACTTGTTTCAGTATTAACGCAAGTTTTTTAGAATATGGGTGTGCTGTTTTGGTTAATACAACAGTTACAAAATCAGTCAGCATGCATGTCTAGGTTCCTCAGTGAGGGCTTGGAACTGGGATCAGGGTGTCTGTTACTCCACTTTGTCTCAATATCCGTAAAATCTTGCACATGATGCTAATGCTTATTCCTCAAAGAATTAGAAAAAGTGTTTGGCCCAGAACAGTTGCTTCTTGAATGTTTATTGTAGTCATCAATACAATATAATGATTATTGGAGTGAACAAATAAATGATTGAAGGCCAAAGGATCTCATAAACAGGAACACATTGGCTACTGTGCATGAAATATTACAAAACTCTCTGCAGATGTTGTCATAAACTCTGAAGTACTTCCACTGAGACAGGTGGTTTTATGAAATGCACCCTCATAAAATCGTTTTTAGTAGGCTGTCACTTGATTGTCATTGTCTTGGGGTAGAAGATGAGCAGACACATACACTTTACTGTTGCTGAATGAAAAGGAAATTAGAGATATAGTTCTAGTATGACATTACTATTCAGAATTTTAGCATGGCATTAATTAACTGCCTTGATAAACAGTTTCTGTAGGAAAATGGCCTATTAAACTGAGTCACCTGTCTTGTCTGTCTGCTTGGGAAGGACTCGGGGCTAAGATGGCCTGGGTGTACTAATTACGGGGAAAGTAAAGTAGGGTGCACATGAAGGGCATTGAGTCTAATAACTTTCCAGGTTGTTAGAAATATAGTGAAATACCTTATTTATTCATTATACTGTGTTGAAAGTATTAGAAAGGGTATCATATTGCAGCATTTTTGTCAGGATGTGCCAGATATAGCCATCACATAGCCTACCTTTAGAACAACCTGATGGGAAAGATGCTGTCACTCCCATTGTGTTACAGAGGAGTCAGAGCAGAGCAGGAGATGGGGGTGGCCTGTCCTTGCTATAGAGATACACTCTGCCGCTCGGCTTCTCATGTCCCAAGTATAGTCATTCCTGAACAGACCCTGTCTGCAAGTGAGATAGGACAGCATCTGAGAGAGTTTTCTTCCCCAATCTTCCTAAGGAAAACACAAGATTCTTAATGCATGACTGTTAGTTGATTAATGGACTCAAATAGTCTGAGAAGAATGTCAACATATTAATTATTAATAGGTAACAATATTCAAAGCATTAAGAGAATGTGCTTAAAGCTGAACTACATGCTTAAAACTGTACATTCCCTTGAAAGTTTCGGTAGTTTTTTATAGTTGTATTTTGTCATTTTGTTTTTCTTTCCACGAAGAACTGTTTGTGGGTTTTGTCATTTGCCTTTGCTACTGCTAGGACAATCTCTCCTGTGTTACGCATTCCCAATAGCAGTGGGCATGCCCTTGGTTCTGTTCCCAGGATCTAAGTCATTGTCACAGTCATAGTTGGGGCCTGAAACAGGAAATGTGCATGTGCCTCTTTCTGCTCTGCAGTGTGATTCCAGAACCTAAACACACACACACACACACACACACACACACACACGCACGCAGGTATGCATACAACCTTGGTGCTCCTTGGAGCA
Organism: Mus pahari; assembly: GCF_900095145.1. Lineage (NCBI taxonomy): Eukaryota > Metazoa > Chordata > Mammalia > Rodentia > Muridae > Mus > Mus pahari. The sequence continues at coordinate 53,217,085 of NC_034593.1, forward strand.
CTGGAGGGTGAAAGACATGAAAGGAATGCCTACGGTTCTTTTCTCAAGGTTGGTACTCTGGTTATTTAAGAGATTAAAGCCACATTCCATCTTCAGTTGAATTTTGATTTTATTCTGAGGTAAAATTGGTCTAAGTCAGCTAGGATCTTGGCTTTGTTCTTCTTGTTATATCTTTTCCTCCATTTCTACAATTTGTCACACAATAAAGAGATTTCAGTCTGATTTGTTTATAATCACTTAGAAGACCTAGCAATGACAGTACCAAAGGGATACAAAGGTTTGAAGTTGCAAAGTAGGAACCTAGTAGACACTGCTTGTAAGGTAGTTAATGCTTATGCTTGGTTTGTCAGACCAGTTTCGTGTAGCTTATTTGTAAAATTTGAGTATTTGCCTGATTTATATTTAATGTCATAGAGCATTTGAATCATGTGTTGACTTTTAACAGCAGCCTCATAAGTATTGAAACACTTATTTTTTTTAATGTATGTGCATATATAGTGCACATCACAGATTCACAACTTCTGTATCAGTATGCTTATCCACTCATTGTTGGATATTATTATGAAGATTGTATGTTCTGTACTGTATAGCTCAGACTGGTTTTCTCTTAAAGTGAGGCAAATCTGTTAGTCACTAAAGAGTTGCTCCTAAAATTCTGTTTTGTAACCTTGGATCCTTTGGATCCTTTCAGTAATGTCCATGTATTAATTTAATGCCCAAAGGAGTATCTTAAGAAATTATTACTCTGTGTACAAATATTAGAAATTGCTAAGCTTTAGGTCATGCCTGTGTTTCATGACAAAGCATTGGTAGTAATAGAAATCATCGACTTGTAAAGAATCACAGCCATTTTTCATGGTGCAAAATAAATGCATGGACACATTTATTCTACAATCTCTAGTAGGGAACTATATTGTATGTCCTTCAAGTTAATGTTATTGTGAATATCCATGAAGCCTTTTACTTGTCTGTTACTGAGGGCAAGAAAGGGCCCTCATAAGAATAAAACTAAACTTATAACTGCTACCCTGTAACTTGAAATGTCAGCTCATCAACCTGCTAATGAATTAACTAGTCACGGAAAGATACTTTCTTGCACAGAGATTTTAGTGTAAGATTATGACATACGTCATGACACTCCAGAGGAATAGTTTAAACGTTTGTTAACATTCGTTTTGGGGACATGTTTAGGTCTTAATCATTCCAGCTACAAAACATGTTATCTTGTTTGTACTTGTGGACATGGTGCAGGGTAGTCTAGACTTTGTGGAGACTAGCATCACTTGGGGTAGTAGTTTAAGTGTGGGACCTCATCCATATAGACTTTGTAGGTCAGTGGTGGGTCTCAGGAGTTATTTTCACTTATTAGACAAGTGATTACAAAGACAAAATGCAAAGCAATTGCTTGTAACTCAACTTTTCACCACTCCTTCAAGTGTCCTTATGAGTGACTGAACTGAAAATGCACTTCTATTAATGTACCAACTTTTTTTTGGATGTCTACATTACTGAAGGATTTTAGATACTGTGATACTTATTAAAGTAGTTCATACTGCCCAGGAGGAACCAAACACACCTCAGTGGCTGCCTATTTCAAAGACTTACCAAGACATTAGACAGCTATTTGGTTAATTAAAGGCACCATTTTATATCATCTCACTTTGTGAGAAGAATATGTTAAATATGTCAAACAAGTTGAGCAAACTCCTTGCCTCCTCCTAGGGCTTGTTTTAAAATCAACAACTCTTGTTTTGTGAAGGCATATATATATATATATATATATATATATGCATATATATAGGCATATATATATATATATATATGTAATGGTAATGCAAATGTCTACTTTACTGAAATGCAAGCATATACTAATTCTTTACATATAGGCGAAATTTAATATAATGCTTATGACTTGGGCACAGAGTATTATTTGAAAGCCAAATAGAAGAAACAAGAATATCTAGATTGGTATTTTAGTGAGTTAATGAATTTAGTATTATATTAAAGCAAAAGTCCCCAGCTGTTGATGGTTCTCCACTTAAGCCCTTTTACTTGTCTTCCAGCGGACCCATGTGACTCACAGCTGCTTGCCAATCCAAGTCCAAGGGGCTCTAGTGCCCTTTTATAGCCTCTGTGGGCACTACATTCATGTGTGCAAACCCACACATAGACAATTACAAGTAAAAGGCTTTATAGTCACTAAGATTAAAAAAGCAGCAACTCTTTATCTTCGTGTGTGTGTGTGTGTGTGTGTGTGTGTGTGTGTGTGTGTGTGTTTTCTGGGATAGAACAAATGTTTTTATCAGGAAAAGCTTATCAGTATCTTTTAGTTTGTATTTTTGTAGAGGATACATTGCCACTTCTTGTCTAATACTTTAATATCACTAAAAAATTTAAAGAAATTTTAAAAGAACACAATTTTAAAATCATAGATTAGCTATATAATGTCTCTTCAAAGTATACTCATGCTTCTTTTAACTATTTAATATTATTTCTCTGTCAGTTATTAATTTTTATATTTAATTTAAGTTTGTCCAAAAGGCTAACTTATAAATTATTTTAATATAAGGTAATTACTAACTTTGGCTTGACTATTCATTTCCTACTATTTCACAAATTTTTCCTTTAAATTAATGTTTAAATTTCTCTTTATTTACAGTTATTTTGAAAGAGTAATAAAATTTCTTTAGAGTTATAGGCTTTAACATGTTGATGACCTTAATGCTGTGCCTGAATTATTGTTCTTTTGGATTTATGTAGCCTTTCCTAGAGTGACAGAAACCCTGAAGTGGATTTAATACTTCATTTTGGGTCATTCCTACACACTCATAGTTGACTTATCAAGATATGTAGTTAAATGACAAATGTATACATGTACACAATATAATGATGTATATTTCACACCCAGTATAAATAATAATATAGGTATATTGTACCTTCTGAACTAAAAGACGATGATGCCCACATTATAAATTAAAACAAAAAAATGCCCATTGGATCTTAACAGAAATCCTGCAAGATATTTAAATAAATAAGCAGATTCTCTTGGGTTGTTTGTTCGTTTGTTTTTTGTTTTAGAAAAATGAATCAAAGTTTACATGTGTGAATGGAGTGATTATAAATTTAAAATTTACATTTTATATTTATAATCACTTGGAAATGTGATTATAAATATAACTTAACTATAATTGATCCATGAGGCTCACCAGAAATTTAAATTTAGGGAACTTAATTCATTTCATGGAAGTACAAGCAGTTTGTTTTTAATTTTTCTTGTATTCTTTTTAGAATAAATATTAGAGCCATAATCAAATTACTGATTATCAAGAATACTTTTTTATTTTTATTGATTGATTGACTGATTGATTGGCAAAGTTTCACTGCATAGCCCCAGTTTCTCTGGAACTCAGAATGTAAACATGGTAGGCTTTACACTTAGAGATGTGCCTGTCTCTGTCCTCTGTCCCTGGGTGTAAGGGTTAATTAAACCGGTTAAAAGTGTTTGCCACCCCAGAGATTTCACCACCAGGAATGACTTTTAAAGCTAACAAGTGATGATAAGCTTAATAGAAATGAAGTCCTTGGGATTTGTTGACGTCCCAGAATATTAAGGTCAATCAAGTCCCTAGCCACCATTATGGTTATTTTTTCCATTCCTGACTTTTGGTGCTATTCTCTAAATATTGCTGAGTTTGTTACACAAATGTGGTAAAAACAAACATGCACCCTCTAGAGGATCTCTTCTGAAAAAGCTGTGCAATAACTGTTTAGCTTTAAAGAGTTCCAGAGTTGTTGTGATTTCCCCAGGACCCCCAACTGTCACCCCCTAATGAGACATGAAAATCTTCCTATAATTTTCAAATATATTTGTTACATTTTTAAAAATAAAGACTAAACAATGCAACTCCTTATATTAAATAGATCTGAATGCTGTGTTATAAGCTGTTTTCTTTACACTAATTAGTATTTATGTTTTAATTGCTGTTAATACTGTTTAATTTTCTGAATGTCTTTCTATGACAAGAAATAGTTACAAAGTTGCAAACTCCATCTTCTTTGTGCCTTGTTACTACTATCCTATTTATTTAACCAAAATATTTAGCTTTCCATATTCTCATTTCTTTGGAAATTTGGCAGCTTTTTTCCTATTGACTATCTAAAGTTTACAATTATCCTACAAAAGTTTTATGAGAGATAGAATTTATAATGTTTTGGTGAATATTGCAGTGGAAATGCTGCATTTCATACTAAAAGCAAATTTTATCCATTTCCAGTTACACTGTATAAATAGCCTATTTAATGTTCACATTGTAAGATACACAGTAGTCTTTTTTGATTGAATATGATTTTGTGTATGGTTTAGTGTATCTGATCATTCTAATTTAGGTTTATGACAATCAAACTACAGGAAATACTTTAAATTTTTGACCTACAAATTTTATTTCTACATATTCAGATTAGAAAATTATCCAAAATGCCTATTGTCATATTTCCTTTGAAAAATTATTCATAATATGAAAGCAATGGAAATAATCTCTAGATCCACTGAAGGGTCATCCATACCATGTGCAGTGTTTGGTATCTGAGGTGCAATAGGAAATGCTGACTTTGACCTCATAGAGGAAAATAAAAATGTTGAAACTGTTAAGTAAATCATTGCTTTCTGAAAATGGTAACCAAGTTGTACCCTGATCACATCCATGGAAAAGTTTGTACAAGCTGAAAACTGCACAAAAGGAAATTAAAGTCAGAATATTGCTTGGATTTTTTTTTAAATTTTGTCTGTTTTTAATTATGAGATTAAATATGTTGAAATAAGTTTTTAATCTTAATTTACCAATGTAAACTACACCTAAAAGATCTGTCTTGTTTTAATGAGATTGGTAAACTCAGACTAAAATTTCCTCAGCTTTTCAGAAAAAGAAACAGATCAAGTCTATATTTAGCAGTCAACAGATAGACCCTTTCTGCTGGTGGTGGCTGTAAGAGAAACTATGGTTTAAAGTTGGCTTCATTCAGTCTCCCAACATTCCAGAGTACATCTAATGTCTGCCAGACTTTCCTTGCAAGCCTGTCACTAGTTAAACTTTTGTGATAAGCTGTCTCCTACACTATTTTGCTAAACTCATTCCTAAACTCAAAGTCAAAACTGCAGCAAAAATGACCAGTGGACACTAAAATCTTAGGAGAGGCTGCTTTGCCAGTGCACTCTGGGTGGATTCCTAGTTATCAGCTCTGGTTAACTACTTGTCCAACTTCTCTGTGTGCTTTCCTCAAAAGAGTGAAGTGTAAATTGTCATCAGGAAGTCCTTAACCTATAGAAAACCATACATGCACAAACAGAACTCATAAATGTACTGTCTTTAGGTCAAAGGTCTTCCTGCCAAAGTGGCAAGAGTTGACACATAGTGTTAAGTCTTCTGCTTTCAGCTCACTCTTAGTCAGACTTAGAAAGAGGGTTGTTGAGGACTGACTAGAGAGAACACCTGGACCTGTCTGTGTTCATGTTAAACAAAGTCACAATGACAGGTTTGCTTAAGCAGAGAGGTGACCTTTCTCTTTACTACATGACATAGCTTTAACACAAAACGTATTTTATGGAGAGGTAAACTCACTGCTTTGTAATGTATTTTTCTCCAGGGTATCTCCTAACCTGGCCCCAGTGATTAGGCCATAGTTCAGAACAGGATCCTGGAACCTGTGTTTGGAAGGTCCCACAACTTCCCTTGGTACTCAGCTAGAAAGGGGGCTTGTTCTGAAACACAGCTTGGTCACATTTGCTTTCTGAATTTTGACCTCTTTGTTATTCATGAGCTTTATTTTTTCTGTTCAAGAAGATGAATATGCTAATCAAAACAGTCTTTTGTAACTTTCTAAATCATCCGTATTTTTAGTGATTCAGCATACTTAGCAATTGAATAAGCTAAGGCAGGGCAATATCTGAGTTAGGCTGTTGCTGAGCTGTAGAATGCAGGAATTAGGTAGGTGAATGTTTCCAGTATTCATTTACAACATGATTTTTGAGATGTCACCAAACCCAAGTTCTTAATATGAACCACTTTCTACAGTTATAGGATATTAATATAGTTAGGTGCTAGGTTTAAATGTGGTCGTTTTATTAGAACTTTAAAAATCTTGTTCATGCTAAACTAAGAAACGGTGTCCAGTGTTTGCATATGCCTTGTTGGTGGGTGGGGGTGAGGGGAGAGACATCCAGGAAGCATAAAAGCTGTGTCTTTGAATTTTGTGTTGTAAAAATTTGAGGTTTGAAACAAGAGTTCAAACAAAGTAAGGTCATTCGGTGTTTTAGATCGCCCCCTGGTGGTCAAAAGATCTAACTCCCAAAGGGGAGACTTGGAAACTTCAGTACAACTCAAAGAACAAATGAGTGAGAAAGAATCCATTTTACCTCCTCCCAGGGATTCCCTACAGTGAAATTAACAGATACAAAGCAAATACACAGTAACACCAATGAGTGTCTTTCTCCATCCACTTTCTATAGCTGCCAAGGGAATTTCTAGTGCCCAAAAGTGACTCCAGGAAACATTTTGGTTAGAAAGGATCTCAAGCAAGAATGTTTTGTTTTTCACTTGGAACTACTTTGTTTTATCCAAAAGTTACAAGTATACAGCTGAAAGTTCTTGCCTGACATTCACTAGACTTAATAACTTCAGTACTGCTTACAAATCCAAAAATTTAACGTCCATTTACTATAAATTAAATGATCTGTATACCTGAATCAGATTGAAGTTTTTATTACATTTTTTTTCTTCATTTGTCCACGTGTCCAGTCACATGCATGCACACATGCCCCAGAGTGTATGTGGAGAGCAAAGGATGATTTGCAGGAGTAGGTTCCGTCTTCCCATTGTGTGGTTTCAGGACTCCAGCTCAGGGTGTCAGATGGCGCAGTGGCTCATGGGCTCCTGCAGCAGATGTAAGCAACTGTCCTGCCAGCATCCCTTCTCGGGCTCCATGATCACTGTCCACGGCAGTGACTTAATCTTTCTCCTTGTAGTGTCCATGGCACTTTGAAAGAATGTTTGATTATTTGATAAAATGCTTCCTATCTGGTTTGTCTGATAGTCCTCAGTTTTAACAATAGGAAGTGATACAAATACCGTGATGTAGTGTGTTGGTTTAAGATCACACCAACAGAGTGGCGTGTCCCTGTGTCTCAATCTTTATGCATTTACTTGGTGAGAATGGTGGCTGCTGGCTCTCCTCACTACAAAGTCCAGAGTTTCCCCTCTCTAATTAATAAGGAAACCAACACAATACTGGATAGATGTTTCATCATATGCTCTCTGTTCACCGTAAACATATTTTCTGTCTCAAGGACATTCCTCTGGAAAGGTGCTAATATTTGAATACTCAGCACTGCTGAGTTATACCACTGCATTGCCCTAGCTTGCCCTCTCCCTCCATATACACCCTTGGTCACCAATTTGGATAGTTGGATTACCGTTTTCAGAAAGGGCCCGCTTGCCCATGTTGACTGAATCCCATGCATTTAATGACCTCGTAGGTGTGTAGAGAGTACCAGCGTGGCAATTGCAACCGAGGAGAAAGCGACTGTCGGTTTGCTCACCCTGCTGACAGCACAATGATTGATACCAACGACAACACAGTCACTGTCTGCATGGATTACATCAAGGGGAGATGCTCTCGGGAAAAGTGCAAATACTTCCATCCTCCCGCACACCTACAAGCCAAGATCAAGGCTGCCCAATACCAGGTCAACCAGGCTGCAGCAGCACAGGCTGCAGCTACTGCAGCTGCCATGGTGAGTGGAGACAGCAGTGCCCTCCTGTCAGCAGTCAGAAAAGATAGTGAACAATTTCTCTACTGCCAGCTATTCCATCTATTAACCTCTTCCTTCCGTTTTGCTGAAGATATGTTTGTTCAGGTATCCCACACAATACATAAAGAAGCTACCATTCACAAAAGCGAGGGTAACTCCTCAAATGTTGCTCCCCTCTTAGTCTAACCCCTAAGACTCTGTCTCATTCTAGACGTAGGGTTTCTGAAATTCCTGCTTCATGAAGAACCACTTGTCTCCTTTCTGACTGAACAACACTGCCACTTCCAGTCTCTGATTTCTGTATGCCATCCAGTTGGCCCTTGTCCTCCTTGAGTGTGTTCTTCCCCGCATCAAGACCCTTCTTTACATCCATCTTGCCTTTAATGACATCACCTAAAACTATTTAGGAGAAAAGCCTCAACAAAATTGTTTTTAAATTAGCTGCAACCCTTTTGAATGATCTGCTGTCTAAATCTTGTGAAGTCCTTACTGTGGCAGAAACATGATTATTACAGTGCCAAAAATTGACTAAGCCATTATACAGGGAAGAGAAAAACACTAGCACTCAAGGAGTGTTTTAATAAATAAATAAATAAATAAGGATCATTTAGGATAGCTACTAAGTGGTTTCTCTTAAGATCAACTTCAATGTGACCTAGTAGCTGAGTTTAAGGAGTCCATTTCTTCTTGGCTTAGCTGTTTTAACGCTGTCCTTTTTAATATAAATATATAACTTATTCTTTAAACATTCATATAAAAATCATTGTCATGGCACAGTAAAATGATCATGAGAGAGGTCTTTTCTGTGTTTGTTTATGGATACTTGAGCAAAAATACAGAAGGCAGACTCTCTCCTTTTCTCTTTCTTTCACCACCCTCCCCTTTTTTTTTTCTTTAGAGTATTGTTTGAAATTAACTACAAAGAGGGATTATCCTCCAATAACAACTCAATAGTGCCTTTATTGTGCATGCTTAGTCTTGTTATTCGTTGTATATGGCATTCCGATGATTTGTTTTTTTATTTGTTTTTTCTCACCTACCCAAAATGCACTGCTGCCCCCATGATGCACCTCTGCTTGCTGTTTATGTTAATGCGCTTGAACCCCACTGGCCCATTGCCATCATGTGCTCGCTGCCTGCTAATTAAGACTCAGTCGGCTGTCAAATCACTGAAGCGACCCCTCGAGGCAACCTTTGACCTGGTACTATGACCTTTCACCTTTTAGCTTGGCATGTAGCTTTATTGTAGATACAGGTTTTTTGGTTTTTGTTTTGGTTTTGGTTTGTTTTGGTTTGGTTTTAGTTTTGTTTTGGTTTTTGTTTTGTTTTGTTTTTAACCGATTAAAATATATATAATCCTTTTCCTGTTTAAAGTGGTTAAGTACAATGAAAATCTGAGTGTGGTTTCCTGAAAAAATGAGCAGAAAGACCTAAAATGCATACATAGATAGATATGGTACAGTGAAAGACTGGAATCCCAGCAGCCCACATTCAGTTTAACTATATTGTAAAATGTTCTAATGAAAGACTCGGAGGACAATAAAGTGTGGTTTTCCCTCTATGTTTATGTAGCTGTGTGGTTAGCATGGCTTTAGTGATAGGCTCCTTTTCTTTTTAACGTATAGAGTGCAGTATTTACGAAGAGTTTGCATGCTCTGGGACATTTGCATGTGTCAGGCTGGGGAGGGCAGAACTGGCAGGACCCAGCCAGTCACTGTACAGTTAACCATTAACAGTGCTTCTACTTGGCAGTCCTCACAGGGCTCCTGCAGCAGCTTTCCTTCTTCCCCAAATAGATGGCTTCTCACAGAAAGCCTGAAGCATTATGGGACGTAAAACACCTTACGCATTATAACATGTGCTCTTGTTATTAGTGGGCTTTTGTTGTGGACAAAATAATGCTTCCTTTATAGCTTTTATCTTGCTTAATTTCTTTAATTGGTTTTGTCACCTGGATTTCCCCCTGGGTAGTTAAGTGTTCTGCTGCTTGCTTGCTCATGCTCCCTAACAGTTCTAGCCTACAACTGATTTTTCTTTTTTTCTTTTTCTCTTTTTACTGGTATTTGTTTTTATACTATTCACTAAACAGGGAATTCCTCAAGCTGTACTTCCCCCATTGCCAAAGAGGCCTGCTCTTGAAAAAACCAACGGTGCCACCGCAGTCTTTAACACTGGTATTTTCCAATACCAACAGGCTCTAGCCAACATGCAGTTACAGCAGCATACAGCATTTCTCCCACCAGGTAAGGGCTTGGGTTTGCTCTGGAATGCATCTGCTATGATCTCCTCAGGGTGCTACTGTTAAAGCAGAAAACACCTGCAGGGCAGGTCAGGTGTTAGTCATGGGAGGGTGCATGGTAAGGTGGTCAGAGGGGAAGACACATTCAGGTTTCTTACATGGCTTTCCTTTAAAAGAGAAAACTTAAGCTTACCGAGACAGACATGCTTTATATATTTCTGGTGTTTATGCTATTTGGAATTGAAATACTCTCTTTTTTTCTCTTTCCTCAACACTGTTGTATGTTTGTCAAGCTGTGTTATGACGCTCTCCTGCTGTAAGACCCCCTTTGCCATCAAGATTCCACAATTTTATGAAATGACTCAATTTTGACATTTTCAACCTTCAGTTTGCAAAGAAGACAGTTAAAATTTATTTATTCTAGAGCTCTTACAATGTGCTCTTCATACTAATTATGCATGGCAAAATTATTCTTGTTCCTAAGCTGAAGTTGAATTAGCCCTAAGTTCCCTTGGTGTTACATTTACTGCTTAGTCATCGTTGGCATTCCTGTTTAGTGCTGAGTCATGCAGCTGTGATTTCAGTGCCTTTTCAGTTTGGTCACATACACATACTCCTATGCACAGAGGTCTAAGGGTAAAATACTAGTAGCTCACATAGTTGGTTAGAAATTTAGTACTTAAATATTCTTAATTTATTTCATAAGTCTTTAATTTTTTTTACCTTATGCTTTGAAATTAATTACCAAGACATACTAATATCTTTTTCTTTCTTACACAATTTTATTTTGAGAACACTTGAAAAAAATATATATATATACATTTGATAAAATAATTTATTAATAAATTAGTAAGTGAATGGCTAGGTATGTGCACATTGAGCTATGGTGACAATATTTAGAGTAGTGCATTTTTGTGATATTAGAGAATGAGACAGTTTATTTTAGACTTATTAGCAAATTAATACATCATGCTCATATTAGATGTTCCTGGGAAACAAAACTTTTTTGTGTAGTTCACTTCTGAAAACTGGCCATTTACATAGAATCAGGTACATCACATACACATATTTAACTTTAGAAAAGAATTAGACGTCCACAGCATCTGTTCATCTGATCCACCATTCATGATTCTATCCACCCATGAGTCTGTCCATCCTTCTGTCTTCAGCTCCCTGACCTCTCCTTCCCTCCTTCCTTCTCATCTCCTTGTCTTTGTCTTGCCTTTCACTCTCTTAGCACACATGACTACATGCCCTGCAGGATGCTGGTATTTACACTAGAGATGCCAACCTCCCTCCACCTGGGGTATCCAGAAACAGTAGGGGCAGTGCTTCCTGCCCCTCAGTGCTCCTCCTTGTTTTCCACATTCCATTCCAAAGACTCACCATTGGCTGCATAATGACTCAGTATGGTGCTTGCCAAACACCTTTTAGATGTCTTCTCTTTTTTTCCTCAAACCCAAAGTTTGCCTTGACTGTCCATGTTCCCAGTGAGAAATAAGAGGCCTAGTGAAATGTAGCAATTTGTCATAAGTTACATGTTCCTGGAGATTTTTAGCAGAACTTTAAGGGAACTGGGCTTGTTCCTCAGTAGCTATGAGCCTGTCATATAACTGCATTGAAAGGGATTTCAGAACACAGCCCTTACAAATCACAGAACCACACCTTTTTTATGCCCTTTATCTTATTTAAAATACAATAAGTATAACTGTTTGATTAAGTTCAGTGGAGTTTTTTGCTTGTTTAACTGATTTTTCAGTTTGGCTACACAGCTTCTTGTTTTATCTTTACTCATCAGAATTAAGCTGATCATTAACAGACCAGGTATAATCTACAGCCCGTTTATGTCATAGAAATTAATTTTACCCCTTCAATATGCCAAAAATAAGATTTTCAGTGACATTGATTTTATTTGATTTTATTTTTCCCTTAAATATAAATGAAGGCAAGTTGCAACTTCACTGGACCTGAAGAAAGTAAAGCCCATTCCTGAGAGAATTTTGATGCCATCCTCTGGTATCTTTCCCCCTGTCTCCTACCCTGTGTAGCCCAGGTTCTAAAATGTTCTCCTATTTTCATTCAGTTCCCATGCTTCACCTTAACCATTTCGTGTTTGCAAGGCCTTGAAGACAAGCATCCTGGACTGAGCTTATGAGTGCATATGTAGAAGAGAGGCCCCTTGGTTTTGCAAACTTTATATGCCCCAGTACAGGGGAGTGCCAGGGCCAAGAAGTGGGAGTGGGTGGGTAGGGGAGCAGGGGCAAGGGGAGGGTATAGAGAACTTTCAGGATAGCATTTGAAATGTAAATAAAGAAAATATCTAATTAAAAAAAAAAAAAAAAAAAAGAATCTGCCAATGGCAACTCATGGCTCCACAGTCTTCTCTTCCATGTCCTCCCATCTTCAGTTTTTCATGATTTTAACTTCCTTGGAAGCATATCACTTCTCTCTACCTACCATATTTTCTCAGCCAATGTTATCAGACAGTTTTTGAAAGCGCTAAACTAGTTTAAGACAACTTCTATGTTGGCTCACATTACACTAATACTAGAAATAAAGAAAAGGCCAAGAAATTGTTAGTTGGTGGTGTAGGTGTTTGGACCAGGGAGGCAGGGAAATCTTTAACCTGTTGCTTTTATTATAATCAATATAAGTATAAATATTTATAGTTTTTAAATTTATGTTAAAATATTTATAAATAGTTAAAATATTTATAAATAGTAAAAATAAGGAAGCTGTTACATATTTGAATATCAGTTTCAACAATTTATTGACTGCAAATTTTAAGTAGTAAAATTATTTATTATTTTTAGAGTATGTCAAATTATCTTTATAGTTCTTACTATCAACTTAAATAAGCAAAAATTATCACATAGACATTCCAATTAGATCCCTGACTATAACATTTTCTCTCTTTCATTAATGTTTTTCTCCTTAACTATACCTTTAATTTACTTATTTTATATAAGTATTTTTTATATTCACACAGATAATCAAAATTTTTAATTTAAAAGATAATGTAATCACAGTGACACATTTCTCAGAACCACACCATTCTGCTGTATAAACATAGTTCTAGGGGAAATGGGGAACTGACCAACACTTTTGCTTCAATTTTGTCTTGTGTGAAAAACCGAGGGGAACTTTAAATTGACTATTTGTGAATCACTAGCCAATTAACCCATTGGAAGTAAAGATGAATATTACAATCATTTCAAAATGGCTTTTGGTTTGGGTAAGAGGGTCCTACAGCACCGTGTCCACACTTGTGAGTTACTGCACCCCTAGTATTGCCACCGCTGCCTTGTGTTTATTTGCTACAAATCCCTTCTGAAACTGTGTGCATTGGTTACAGTGATAATGAGGGTGATAACCCGAATGAAAATTCAGTCAGGACACGCTAAGGTTATGGAGAAAGGTCAGCTCATTTCCAGCACGCGCAGGCTCAATTGTGCATAAGAGAATGGAATACAGTAGGCAAAGTGCAGCATCATACTCAATTCAAAACCTGTAACTTGGATAATATTTAAAGGGCTTCAGTGTTCCTTAGGCAGCACACTATGCTCCTTCATTTTCCTTTGCTATTTTCCTTCCCAGTCCTCCTGCCTTGGAGGGCAGTGCTTATACAGAATCTAGACCCAGCATTAAGTTGTGCTTGCTGTGTTGTCTCAAATTCTATTCTTTGTTTTTGGTCTGTTTTGTTCTTGTTGCCCTTTCAAAAGTCTTTATACAGTAGTACTAGCAAACTACAAATCTATTCAAGTGTCTTATGTACTGCATCCCTATAGGATATTAGCTTGCTTCCCTAAACCCAGGACTCACTTTAATCTGGCTTTGCTGCCCATGGTCAGATAGCACTCACTGCAGATGTAACTGCAATGCCACTTGAGTGATCTGCATTTCAGTTAAGTTTCTCAATGGCAGTTTGTTGTGTAAAGCCATCTCTGACAGGACTCAGTTGGCAGATATTTTTTTCTAACAAATGTTCATCACAGATGCTGCTAGTATTTAAACAGGGTGTGCCAAGATTCAAAGATTTAGATAGAAATACAAAATCATTTTATATTTTAAAACTTAGAATTCTAAAATAATCTTGTAGTCAGTCAGAACAGGTTCTCCATATGTGAGTATGGTGTGTACTTGGTAAAAAATAGGCAGGTTTTCAGTATTTGTGTGCAGGAGAACAACAGGAGTTATGAATGTGGCATTTATACTGAGTTCTCACATTCAGACCCCACATGTGAGACCTGTGCATCCTCATTATCTCCCACTCAGGGATTTTATCAAAGTCTAATTAGCAAATTCTTGCCTTTTAGTTTTTGTAAACATTGGCTCATCTCAGAAGTCTTGTGGGTCTAGAACTGGAAATCAGTCTCTTTTGCCAGATACCAACAGATAAACTAGTTTGAGATTCCTAAGAAAGTATGCTCCCCCACAATATATTTTGTGCATTTGAATTCTAAACTAAAGAAATAAATTTTCAGGTTTTTTTGCATATTGTTTATTTACCACTTCATAGGCCTCTAAATAAAGTTTTTTGTCTGCATGGTTATAACCTTGTTTGTGTCTGTATGGTTGCTGCTACAGTGAGCACAGGACAAAGCCCAGAAGTTAAAATGAGTTTCTGTTCAGTCAGTTTCATGCCCTGAGGTTTTTAGCATTTTAATAGTAAATATGATTTCGAATTATTCAGGGTATTTAGTGTAAAGAAAACATTAATGCATTCATGGGTAGGATTCGGCAGTAGCGAAGCAGTGAGAGAGCCAGCCGCTGGGTTGACAAAGGCGTTACAGGAGTTCTAGAGAATGAAATAGGTGTACGTTTCCTTGGAAACCCTCCGTTTGTAGGCAGCAGTTCAGAGACTCAGGGTGTACCAGCACACAGTGAACTGGCTTTCACTCCCCTTTGGGACTAGTTCTAACGACCACTGTGCTCTCTACTGTGTGATTTGATCGTGCTGACATGTACATGCCACTGTTCCCACAATAACAATTTTTCTTCTTTGTTCAAATGAATTTCCTAATTACACGTGTGATGGGATGTTTTAATTCTTTTCCCTTTTCAAATCCACCTTCCTGTTGCAATGCATGATGGGCAGGCTCAATATTGTGCATGACACCCGCTACAAGTGTTGGTAGGTGCCAGCTTTGTTTCTTGATTATCTTAAACCTACGGTGCAGCTCACAGCCCCTCAAAATCCACTGCTAAGTTTAACTTTTATCTATTGGGCAAGTCCATTTCCTTTTTACTAACACTTGTCAATTAAATGCTATTTTCTATTTAATTGACATGGTCCCACATAAATGTTTTCTTTCCACACAAGTTTCCTTTAGTCACTATTAGTGGATTTTGATTGGACTTTGAGTTCTGGTATATAAAAACAAGTCTATCTCGTAAAAGTAATGATTGTATATTTTCATAATAGTGAATAATTTAAAAAAAAGAACTTTTATTCAAATGGCTAACTGTACAAAGTAAATACCTATATATTATTTATATTTTAATGTCTATAAACACTATATAAAATTCTTGTTTTTTAACTTAGCAAATTAAGCCTGTTTGTGTCAATTTTCTTGATTTAATGGTAACAAGCTTTTTCCCCCCCCCTTTTTTTTTTCTCTTTCATCCCTCCCTTCCCCTCTCTCCTTGGAATGTTGTCCTGCTTTGCGCTGTGATTGCATGTCACTCGCTGGTGATGATGTCCTGTCACATGGCTTCTTGCTATGATAAATACCATGCCCAATGATCTCCTCCATGTTGCCATGGTTTCCATATTGCTACACTCTTCTGTATGTTTGCTTATATGATTTTCCCTCCGAAAGTTCCCATGGTGCACGGTGCTACGCCAGCCACTGTGTCCGCAGCAACAACATCTGCCACAAGTGTTCCCTTCGCTGCAACAGCCACAGCCAACCAGGTTTGCTAATTTACAGCTTTGTTTCTTAAAAAAACCAACTCTTAATAGGACCCAGTCCAACCGCTTTAGCACATGGATCTCCCGTTCTGCTCACTGGGAGGCCTGTGTATGGGAAAGCTGTAGAGGGCGCTCTCATGAGCATGGGTTTTCAAAGATTCCTCTTGTTGGCCTACACATTCCCTTTATGACGAGCCACAGATTCCCTTTATGCCATTTATAAGTGCTCCAAAGTTTTGGCAGCGCTTTCTGAAGCTACTTAACTGATATTTACACAAGCAATTCTCATTTTTCTTAACTAATCTGTACTTTGGCCAACCAAAATGAAAGCAATTATGAGGTAATTCTTAAAGCATCTAATATATAGTTTTTTAGTTCTTTTCCTAAACTCTTAATAAAAACGAAAATATATAAATGCATTTCTATGCCACAAATGACCACTCTTGTAAATAGTTGTTTTCTCTATAAAATTTTTACAGTATAAATGTCGATAAGCAAATTGCTTACTAAAATTAATTACTTTTATATGCATCATCTTTCAGTTATGATTCTTGCTATTTTAAATGAAAAATGAAATTAAGGGCTGTTATTTCTACAGTTAGCCTGAATAAATGTTGGAGATATTGAAAAGTAAAAGAAATCATATATGATAAATAACAGTTATCCTATGCTCAGTTAAAATACGGAGCAAAGAAACATGCAGAGTTCTTTTAAGCAGATGGGACCTACTTAAATTTACATGATATGGACAAGAATGGACTAGTTAAAGTAAAATGGTCATTTAAGGTATTTAAATTTAAAAATACCATTACTCCCACCAGCATTTTCTGAATTTTCTTTACAGAAAATATTTTCCAGCTCTGCACTAATAAAGCTCACATTTTAGAAGTAAATCTGGCCTTGAATATTCATATATGCATGTTAGGATAGCATAGTTCAGTAGGGGTGGTGATGTATGGAAGGCACTAAAGCAGATTACACACGGTCCACACAGTGACTCAGGTTAGATAGAGCCTAGTGAGAGGACGGAGAAGCCGTGTCAGATAGACTCCATGTAGTACCATGGGACAAGTACAGCGACTGTCATTACAGTGAGGAACAGACACCTTCTCATCTTTTTCAATATATCATCTTTTGATGAATTTTCAGCTATTAATATAGTCATTAATGACTTTCAAGTATATAATTCCAAATAGATTTAATTTTAAGTTCCAGACAGGCCTTAAATATTTCTTTGAAAAAAATAATTAGTTTTTCAAACTTATCAAAATAGCCTTAGATTTATGCAAACACGTAAGACTCATTTAAAGGACAAGAGCGTGTGAATATGTGGCATGATTGTTGTTTTAAGTGGATTTGGTACAGACAATTTATGGTGCACATAAACGATGCTGGAGGCTTGTGTGCATATCATATATGACTATAGAATTGCTGGTGTAAGCACAACTATAGCAAAGCAAATTCAACATGCCCTTGGCCTCTTGGATTGTAAGGGACACTTTACTTCTTGCATTGTGCTGTGACCATTTCATGCATAATTCTTGGGTCTTCATACTATTACTATTTTACAACCAAAGAAAAGAGAATGGATATATATATATACACACATATATTATATCTACATATACATACATATGTATATGCCTACAGTACATTAGCAATGCTGGAAATAGCTCATACCACAAAATACAGCCTGCATGCATGCAGAAGTTTATAGCTGGCCCTTCATCTGCATTGAGTGGTGTTGAAGGTCCTTGGTATGTTTCGACAGCCCCATCCTTGATGCTTCTACACTGTTGGGTGCAACATCCTGTCCTGCAGCAGCAGGAACAATGGTATGAGAAGCTTCCTTATGCTTGAAGCACAGTTTTTGTGCCATTTGCCATTGCTGTAAAACTGTGTAAAATGTCAGCTAAGAAATGACGATTAGAAGGCACATAGTGAAATATAGTTTTTAGTAGATTGAGATAATCGAGGATATTTAAATTAAAACAATAGCAAAAGCCTTCAGGAACGTGAGTTCATTGTTACCCCAACAGACTTTCTGAAGTGGATTTAGTGCATTGTACAGAATAAGCTGAAATGCACTCACCAGTTGCTTTGCTTAGGATCACACAACCAAAAATACAAATCAATGTTGTTAGAACCAATGTCCGCAGGCCTCTGCTCCCCTCAAGCTGTGGGGCTACCTCTCCCACTTCCTAGTCTTTTGTTGGCGCTTGAAAGAGAATCAGATCACACGTCCAATTTCCTGGCTCTTGTATATTGGAAAAAGTAACCTCTGTACCAGTTTCTTTTTGTGTTTTTTTCTCCAGCTGTCTGACTACTTACTTGCCTATTTAAATGCAGTGAAATGTGTAGTAGAAATGCTGAAGTCTGCCAAGGAGAAAACCTAGTCTCTTTCCAAGTTATTTTTTAATTACTATTTTGTGATGTTTTAATTTGAGACAAAAGTTAAACACTTTGATCTGAATGAAATGTTAGAAATTTGCTTTCACAAAATTAGCCAAGACATTTTTTACTCTTGATTTCACTATTATTGCTAAGAATTTGAAACCACGGGGTGTGTGCGAGCGCGCGCGCGCGCGCGTGTGTGTAGGCCAACAAAAAGGGCTTCTTTTAACAACTGCTCTGCATGAAGTTTTGATAGCTATACTTCTCTTCCTTCCTAAGTACTGGTAACATTTGTAGAATAGTATTTAACATGAAGATTACAAGCAGTGACTTGCTTCTCTGGCATTTGCATTTACGTTAACTTAATATCATGTTGACCAGATGAGGGCTGTCACTTCACAGCTGAATCTCACTGTTTTTATAAGTTTAATATTAAGATGTTTTCACCTCTTGGTGGTTGGCTTGCTTGCATGGATCATTCATTAAACAATTTTTTATTTGCTAGATACCCATAATATCTGCCGAACATCTGACTAGCCACAAGTATGTTACCCAGATGTAGAGCTGTCGTCACAAAACAGTAAGTTTATTATGAAATATAACAACTCTATATTTGTGGTTGGAATATGTTAATATTTAAAATACAAAATATTGAAGGATAATATATTGTGAGTTTTTATTTCAAATTACAAATAAATATAAACACAAATATAATATAGCAAAAGTAATTAGAAACTATGAGTCAAATCTGAGGAACTTACCTTAAAAAGATACCTTAAAGCCACAGAGCAGGATTTTGGGCTGAATGGGACATTCAGTTTCGGCTGCAGTTCTCCCACATTAGTATACTAATGTTTTACATTTACAAAGAGCCATTTAAAACTCAGTCCTGTCAGTGGGCAGATGCTGGCTCTTTGTCACTTCCTTTGATTCTGTCAGTGATAAGGTTTGGCACTGCTTTATGGGGTTTCCATATTAGTGTTGCAATGATGTGAATGATCTCATAGCTCTGTATGAAAACGGGAGAACTTGGAATGAGCTTCCATTGAGGCAGAGGTACAAGAGCTTCTCTTCTCAGTAGTTATAAAAGAAGGCATTTGGACAGGGAAGGCTAGTGTAATAGAAGAGACCTTGAATTGAAGTAGGAACAGAGCACAGGTCAGGCCTGCAATGGTAGTTTAAAAAAAAAAAAAAAAAAAAAAGTGACGAGAATCCATAGCAAGAGCCAGACATACCAGTTCCAGAAGAGAGAGAGTGGAGGTCAGAGGGAGAGGCATTTAAGGACAAAATGTACCACGGCTGAGGACCCCCGCCAAAGATGTGTTGCAGCTAACAGTTATTTAAATTCATTTTTGTCCATTTTGTAACTTTCTCAGAGTAGTTCTGGCCAGGTATGATGGTACATACCTTTAATCCCAGCACGTGGGAAGCAAATATGAGTGGATTTCAGTGAATTCAAGAAGAGCCTGGTCTATATAACAAGCTCCAGGTTAGGCAGGATATACAGTTAGATCCTGTCTCAAAAAAGGAGGGAGGGATAAAATGCTGTTCCTTCATAGTTGGTCAAGTGCATGAAATAAGCACACTACTTTGTTGGTTATATGTTTAGAAGGAGCTTTTGTCAGCGTATCAAGATGGGTGTGTGTGTGTGTGTGTGTGTGTGTGTGTGTGTGTCTGCGTGTACCTGGCATACGTGTACCTGGTATATGTATATTACTATATACTGGAAAATGCTTTAAGTAATTCTATGTTTGAACAAAGATCATCTCTTTTCCTATTCTAGATCATACAAAGAGAAAAGGACAGTGTGCTTGATTAGAGTAAAGACGACGTCATTAGCCATATTGTATATACTGTCAAGCAACACACAAAAATCCCTCAGCCACAAGACATCCACATATTGCATGTTAACCAGAAGAAAAGACAACATGGGAACTTGCTGCACACTGTTGCCTACACACTTTGTACATTCAATTGGTATTTGTGCTGAGGTGATATTCCTATCTAAAACAACATTGTCTTTCTTTTGTAGCACAGAGTTATGCATTAAAATATGCATACATAATTAGTTTCCTATATATTCATGCCATCTTGAAAAGACAGACTATGGTGTAACCATGATTCTATTATGTATTGGTACGTCTGTAGACCAAGATATAATTTTTTAAAAATAAGTTTATTTCTTTCAAGGTTTACAAGTAACAAAGGTGCACCTTGTATTTAAAATCGCCGTTAGAGCTGAGAGCGCGCATGCAGAGTCATTTTTGTTTAAGAGTAATATTTTTACTGTAATAGATTGTAAGACATGGTGAGGGAGGGAACTGACAGAGATGAATGTGCCAAGCAAAACCACAACTGTGTATATTTTAAAGCACATCATGGCTTTAAGTACCATGTTGTTAAGGATTCTCATGAAGTGCCATAGACTGTACATCAAATTAGAGTATTATTTCTTCAGTGTTATTGTTTCTGGAGCCACATTTTGTTGCTTATTTGCTAGTACTAATCAATCAAAGGGCACCATTCTTTTCTTTTTTGTTTTTGAAACCAAAGCTGTCTCAGAAATGGCCAATTTAACTTTACAGTAACAATAGACAGCACAACACAAACTCAATACAGATAACCTACACATACTGGAGATATATATGATAGATATATAAAATTATTTTAATGCATTGTAGTGTAATATTTATGCATACTCTACTATATAACATGTTATTCAAAAGGGATATGCCATTTCTGAGACACAATAACAAAAAATATTTGAGGAAATTATTTTGCTTCTATTTATAGCCTCTGTCAAAAGTCAAAAGACTATAAATGCTTTGCAGAAATGGGTTCACGTTTGCTTACTGCTTCATCACAGTCACATTCAAAATAGTGACTCTAAACAAAGAGAACAGCACTGTCATCAGATGCATGATAAACCAAAATATGAAAATGGGAAATGTTTAATTAACCTAGTAATTGGGTGGGTTAAGTACATGGGTGAATTTTATATGTGATTCTTTTGTTCAGATTAACTGCTTATAGCCTTAGAAAGCCTTTTAAAAAAATTTTAAAAATAGATGTGCATTCAGTTTTTAAGAATGGATTCATCCAAAGGAATTCCCCTTTTTTGTGGTTTGGATGTTGCAGCTAGTAAAGGATATTTTTGCTCTGTTCAGCAGTTCTAAAATCGCTGAGTAGGGGCCAGGTCACTGGCAGTTCTAGTGTGGAATGGGAGAAGTGAGAGTTCTGTTATAGAACTTTCCATACTTCCAAGTTTACTGCAAGTTTTTATGCTTGAGAGAGATGCTTTCTAATATAAGACTGATGTGTTGATTTTCCTGATTGTACTGTACATCTATTAAAGCCTTAGATTATTACATTACGGGTTGGAACCCATACCAATGTAATTTCAATCGTGTTAAGAGAGTAATGGTGACTTCACATGTTATTGTAGTTAGTTATGTTATAGAATATTACTTATTTTTCTTGTTAAAATGTAGTTTTTCATTTCCTACATTTATTAGATTTTCATTTTCTATTAACAGTTGAATACCATTTCAGTTTTTAGACTATTGTTTTATTAGATTTTACCAATGAATTTTTCAAAATACAAAAAAAAAATTAAAGTAGTTTTTTCTTCATAACATACTCAGTTTTAAATTACATGTAGTGTCATATGAATATCCGTATTGTTAACTAAATGATTTATATTTTACTGATTTAATATTACAGTGTAAGAATGTCAGTCATTGTTCTTGTCTAGTTTTCATTAAAAGAACAAAGATCTTTTATATGGATATCTTATAAATATATAATCATTGCTAAGTAAGAAGTTAAGTTGTTGCTATGGCAACAATCCTGGCAGACAATTGAGTAATATTTTGATGATTTATTTTGTTTGTAATTAGTTATTATGAGAAGATCTAGATCCTAGATATTAGAATAAAATTTATTTTCTACTGTATCCATTTCAAATGTTAAAGTATTGTTTAATATTTTTGAAATCCCTGAATATCAGGCCTTGTTATAAATAAGCTGCATAATCAATAAATAGAACAAGGGACTTTTTGTTGATAATCCAAATACTCAAAGTTTACGTAATGAGAATTTTAGCGTGTGTGCAAACTCTTGAGGGTTGATGATGCTGCAATTTAGCATGTTGGGAAGTCTAGAGAGAAGGTTGACTTTTTGCACTTCTGTATATAGTCAAAAGAGAGAAACCTGTATAATAGCAAGATCTTATTTTGAATAAAAACGTCTATAATTACAAGGAGTTTTGTTAAGGCTAATGAAATGACAGACTGAGCAAAATTGCTTGCAAAAGTGGCACAGAGTTAGCACTCCATACCCTTCAAACACGTCGCTTTGCTTTTTGTGGACAGCTTGTAGTTTGCCAGGATTTTTCAGCTGGAAAGATTTGCCATCCTTCCGAGATCCCATGACTGACAAAACTCCATTGGGCCAAATCTGCCTGAAGATCATTACCAAAAAATAGCAGGTACTTCAGCCACTAAGATGAAATCATGGATCAGATATTCCTTACATTGTTTTCAAAACTACTGCATGTTTAAAACTTCAAAAAAAAAAAAAAGAGAGAGAGAGAGAGAGAGAGAGAGAAAGAACTATGCTAAGGACATATATTATTCAGATCGATATCTACCAATTTCAGTGGTTTAATGTTCACAAAATGAAATCTTGAAAACAACTATTGACTTTCACAAAATTTCAACTGTAAACAGGCAAACCAAACAGCACACCTGTAGTTGTTCTGTGATTGTTTTTTAATTGCTGTAGATCATGTTCTTTCCGCAGGTGAAAAAAAAAAAAGTTCAAATTTCACAGTTTTAATTTTAACTCAGAAGCACTCAAAAGAGCAAAATGTGACAATGGCCACTTGTTTAATGACTTGGTTGCCCAGCTGTCACTGCAGCTGGCTACTGATGTTGCACTTACCAGCAACCCACCCACCTTCATCTGCCGAAAGGACAATGAGCTTGGTTTTACGATTATGTAATCACAACTTACTTTCTGCTTGTAGTTGCTTAAAATTATGTATTTTGTCTAGGGCTGCAATTTGTTTTATGCTTACTTTATTATTACTGCAGTAGTTGACTTTGCTGTATGGAAAAATAAAGCGAAATTGCCCTAATAAAACTTCTCTTTCTTAAGTATATTTGTGTGTCTGAGATTGAGTAGTAAATTATTTCTCTACATTTCACATCATTTTGTATATCTTTATGAACATAGTCATGTATAAATTTTCTGGTATTAAAGGATGGCAACAAAGGCAGTTAATCCTTTCTAAGCAGTCATCTCTAAATGCTAAGAAACTAAATGACTATATAACTGTTATTTGATCGGTGCCTTCTAAAACAGTTCAGCTCTCAGCTCCATTAATGAGCTAGTAGTTTAAGTGGTAGATGAGAAGTGTGTGTGTGTGTGTGTGTGTGTGTGTGTGTGAGAGAGAGAGAGAGAGAGAGAGAGAGAGAGAGAGAGAGAGAGAGAGAGAGAGATTATGTGACTGAACTATAATTTGAAGTCTAATAGCGGGTGATACCTGGTATCCTGTACCTGGTAGCTGTAAAGAACAAAGTTCTAATATTTCTAATATAAAGAGATGGTATGTTTCCTCATTTCATTTTATTATGTGTTCACTTTGGCTTTTAGTATTTGTCAAAGGCTGCAAACTTCTCACTTGAAAGTTGATTACTGGGTTTGGTGACTTTATATGACCCAGCACAGGGGAAGGCCAGGGCCAAGTAGTGGGAGTGGGTGGGTAGGGGAGCAAGGGCGGGGAGGGTGGTATAGGGAACTTTCGGGATAGCATTTGAAATGTAAATAAAGAAAATGATAATAAATAAAAATAAATAAAAATAAAAAGAAAGTTGATTCCTTTGAATTTCCCAAACTTATTACAAAGAATAATAATGATGATGAATGTATTATTATTATTATTATTATTATTATTATTTGTTTTTTTGAGACAGGGTTTCTCTGTATAGCCCTGACTGTCCTGGAACTCACTCTGTAGACCAGGCTGACTTTGAACTCAGAAATCTGCCTGTCTCTGCCTCCTAAGTGCTGGAATTAAAGGCGTGCACCACCAGTTCCCAGTGAATGTATTATTATTTATACGAGTTATAGATAACAGTTCCATTACTGGTTTGAGTTCTGTTGGACATTTATGTTATTCTTAACATATGCAACCATTGTGCATGGCATTCATCCAAAGGAGAAAGCTGTACAATTTTTTGAATACCATAAAGGACTAGTTCTGTAGTTCATCTTTCAGGTAGGTATCCTCAGGTTTTTTTGTTAAAGATTTGCTTTTATTATTTTACTTACATACATGTTTGTCTGACTGTATGAGCATATGCCACATGTGTGTGGATGACTGAAAGCCAGAAGAGGATGCCAGATCTCTTAGAGCTGTAGTTCCAGGCAATTGTGGGTACTAGGAACTGCACTCAGGCCCTGCTAACCATTGAGCCATCTCTCCAAACTCTATTTCAGATGACTTTTAATTGATGAAAATACTACCACAAAAATCCATTGTAATGTTGACATTACTCCACATGAAGCTGTACTCTATTGAAACAATTAAATACACCTGAAAAATACCGCATATAATTTTTTTCCTTCTAAACATATCATTTAGAAGGAGTTATTACTACAGAAGTCCTCAGCTCATGGAGCGGGACCCTCTGCTAGGTACCAACCCTTTCTTACACATACAGGGAAAACAAACTCATTTGCTATATCTATTACTTCATCATTCATCCAAGGGGCTTGGTTTATGATTTGCCCTTCCCCCTCACCCTTCTTAAAAAGATATCTTCAATCATCAGTATTAGCTTTATCTACTTACAGTAATTTTAACAGAAAGTCAACTATGCAAAATAGCTTGGGCTGACTTGCTAGCAGGTAAGTATGGTAACTGGGGGCACAAGTGCTAGTGTTCTCAGAGGTGACATTGAGCAGAGGCTTGAATGAAGTAAAATGGACATAATGTGACCATGACATCATACTCTGTGTGCCGTCTGCTGTTGAATGCTGACTCATCTCCCTGTCAGTATTAAGTGCCACAGAACCCGGGAGCATTCCCTTCACTTCTGATGACATACATGGTAGAAAAACAGAAAATTGAGGACCAGAGAAGAGAGGGGACTTCACCTCTACGATCTCACTGGCTGAGATTTAAGAAAGTGCACACATTTCCTTCAATGAAATCAGCTATAAAGACTGCCTTCATAGAGACATTACTGCTTTATTGTTTTTGAAACAGGATGTTAAAACAGCTAATAACTAATGCCTGGAGCCAAAAGTACATAGAGTTTAACCTTGTCCACACTCCAGTTCCATTTATAAACCTAAACACTATGCATCATAAAGAACCATGTACTTTCATTCACCAAAGGAATTTCTTTAAGATTTAAGATGAGAAATACACACAAATCAGCTCACGTTTTAATTTATTTTTTTACACTCCATAGTTTATTCCCACCCCTGTCCACCCTCCAACTGTTCCACATCC
The DNA here is from genome assembly GCF_900095145.1 of Mus pahari. Lineage (NCBI taxonomy): Eukaryota > Metazoa > Chordata > Mammalia > Rodentia > Muridae > Mus > Mus pahari. Next base: position 53,242,961 of record NC_034593.1, read on the forward strand.
CTTACCTCCTCCACAGTCCTCAGTCTCCATGTGGATATCCCCCCCCCCCCCCCACCTGACCTCTAAATTCCCTGGAGCCTCATCTCTTGAGGGTTAGGTGCATCATTTCTGAATGAACACAAACCCGGCAGTCCTCTACTGTATGTGTATTGGGGGCCTCATATCAGCTGGTGTATGCTGTCTGTTTGGTGGTCCAGTGTTTGAGAGATCTCGGGAGTCCATATTAATTGAGGCTGCTGGTCCTCCTTCAGGGTCGCCCTTCTCAGCTTCTTTCAGCCTTCCCTAGTTCAACAAAAGTGGTCACCTGCTTCTGTCCATATCTGCATCTGACTCCTTCAGCTGCTTGTTGGGTCTTTTGGAGGGCAGTCATGCTAGGTCCCTTTTCGTGAGTGCTCCACAGCCTCGGTAATAGTGTCAGGCCTTGGAACCTCCCCTTGAGCTGGATCCCACTTTGGCCCTGTCACTGGACCTTCTTTTCCTCAGGCTCCCCTCCATTTCCATCCCTGTAATTCTTAAAGACAGGAATAATTATTTGTCAAGAGTTTTGACTGAAGTATTCCCCCCCTCCCTCACTTGATGCCCAGTATTCCTGCTGGAGATGGGCTCTATAAGTTCCCTTTCCCTACTGTCAGACATTTCATCTAAGGTCCCTCCCTTTGAATCCTGAGAGTCTCTCACCACCCAGGTCTCTGGAGCCCCCCCCCAACCTCCTATCTCCCTAGGTTGCCGGTTTCCATTCTTTCTGCTGACCCTCAGGGCTTCACTCCTTTACCCTCACTCAGTACCATATCAGGTTCCCCTCTCCCCTCCCCCCCATGACCCCATCCACTTTTTCTCCCAACACATATTTATTTAACTTAAACTTTGTTTAAATACTGATCCCGACTGTAAGTTCCATGTTTTGAGCCATGTAAGTTCAAAAGCCACAGAACTAACATGAACACGATGTTTGGGTCAATCCTCGGTACCATAAAAACAAAGCCATACAGAACACAAATGAAGCATACTGCCTCTTGATACATTGCAACTCTTTGTGATCAGTCATTCTGGAATCTATCAGTAAAAATCAAAATCCTGAACTGGGGAGAAAGTGCAGTGGATGAAATTCTTGCCATACAAACATTACAGTTGGGGTTTGAAGTCCCCAGAACACATAAATATTCAGGGAGCTATGAAAGACTTAGAACCCCATCACTGGTTATACTCTGTGGTTAAGAAGGTCAGTAAGGCAGGACCTAAATTTCAGTCACCCTCTGAGGTCAGGGAAGGCACTGAGACTAAAACCAACACCAACACCAACAGCCACTCCATGAGGTCATGGAGTGTCCAAAGCCAATGTCCTCCCAAGGCACTATGGCTCTTTGCCTTCTGTAGCTAATCCTTATCTACAGTCTACTCAAGATCAGTGTAGCAGGGTGCCTGAGCCTTCTCACCCTTTCTCTTCCTTGTTAGCCTTTCACCTCTTTCAAATCCCTTAGCTTCTCTCATGAACAGGAATTCTATTGGTCCTCTTGAAAGATTAAACTCGTCTGCTTTATCTGAGTGTATGATACTCCTTTTTTTTTCCAGTTTACCATAACCCAATTGTCACACAGCCTACTCTGTTTATTTTGTTGTTCTTGCCTCTACCCTTCCCATCTCTATGCATCTCACCTCCTTGACGTCCTACTTAGCAGCGTGATAATCAGCAAACCTAAGGTGCTTTCTTGTTTCCTTTTCATTATTTTCTATGCTCATACCAGCAATAATGAATAAACCAATGCTCACGGTACTATCAGTGGTGTTCGTTTGCTTCCTAAAACAACTGATCTTGAGGAGTAGCTAAGTTGTATTAAACTACTACTACCTTTTATGGCTGTTGCAGATATCCTACAATGCTTATGGAGGTCTGGAATGTAGCCTGGTGTTCTGAACATCAGTATAAAAAAATAAATAAACCACCCAAATCATACTGTACTGCACCTAATTAGTATCTCTATAACTGCAAATAACTCCATTGAAAGGAGAAAGAAGACCTGAATTTAAAAAGAAAAGAAAAAAAATTAGCCAATGATCTAATCCCAGATAACCTCAGATGGGCAAATGTTTCACAGGAAACCTACACAATACCACATATCTCCTCCAAAAGTAACAAATTCTACAGCAACTCCCTAGGAGAGAGTTTTAACTGAACCTCTAGAGACACAAATCAAAAGAACAATTATAAATGTGTTGAAAGCTGTCAGTGAAGACATGAATGAATCCCAAGAGAATAGAAGCAAATGAATGAATTAAGGATATAGAAATAGAATTTAATAAAGAGAAGTGCCAAAGGAAAAAGAAAGGCTAAATAAGGTGAAATAGAACAGAAATGAGAAGCCAACTGTACTGGATAGCTTTGTGTCAACTTGACACAGCTGGAGTTATCACAGAGAAAGGAGCTTCAGTTGGGGAAATGCCTCCATGAGATCCAGCTGTAAG
>NC_034593.1:53245560-53246915 GCF_900095145.1 Mus pahari
AAGCCAGTAAAGAACATCCCTCCATGGCCTCTGCATCAGCTCCTGCTTTCTGACCTGTTTGAGTTCCAGTCCTGCATCCTTGGGTGATCTACAGCAGTATGGAAATGTAAGCGGAATAAACCCTTTCCTCCCCAACTTGCTTCTTGGTCATTATGTTTGTGCAGGAATAGAAACCCTGACTAAGACACCAACCAAATAAAAACACTCACCAGAAAGCCTTCCCAAGGGAATGGGCCACGATAGAGGACAATGTTGTCAGAACGTGAAGACAAAACTGAGGAATCAGATTATTTCGTGACAATATATGCAAAGTATGTACAATATATCCAAAGTATGTTTTATATGTATAAATATACTTTGTATATATTATATACACACACACACACACACACACACACACACACACACACACATAATATGCCTTTAAAACCAGTTTCTTAGAGTTTTTCTTTCTCCATCACTGATGACAATTATGTTGGGTTTATCAATCTGGGTTGGCAGTGTGATTTTTTTCAGAATCCTAAATGTTTCTTTCCAAAATCAACTGCTATTCTGAAGGGCTTGCTTTTATGGTGTTTGGTTCTTTCTTGCAGTGATTTTATATATATATATATATATATATAAATTTATATATATATATAAAATCAAACATGATATATGTCTATCATATACACACACACGATGTGTGCGAACACCCTAGAGATGTGGCTCTGTTAATAGAGTGCCTGCCTAGCATGTAAGGAGCACCTAAGAAAAATGGGTGGCCTGTAAGTCAGCACTCTGGAGGTGATGCCATGAGGATCAGACATCCTGGGTAACTCTCAGCTATACAGTGAGTTTAAGGAGTACCTGGCTATATGAAACTCTGTCTCAAAAAACCAACAAATGAGAAAATATGAAATAAAAAATATGTAAACAGAACACTTAAGATCTTTGGGATATCATGAAAAGAGAAAATTATAGTGTAGCTGGAGAGATGGCTCAGTGGTTAAGAGCACTGACTGCTCTCCCAGAGGTCCTGAGTTCAATTCCCAACAACCACATGGTGGCTCACAACCATCTCTAATGGGATCTGATGCCTTCTTCTGGTGTGTCTGAAGACAGCTACAGTGTACTCACATACATAAAATAAAATAAAAAAAATCTTTAAAAAAAAAAGAGAATATTATGGGATTGTAAATAGGAAAGAATTTAATGCGAAAATACAAGAAAACTTCCATGACTTAGGAAAAGAGATTCATCTCCATATTAAAAAAGCACACAAACAAACATGACCAGAAAAGCAGCTTCAGATATCATACAACAGTTAAAACACTAAATATACAGAAGAAGAAGGAGGAGGAGGAGGAGGAGGA
>NC_034593.1:53246982-53255198 GCF_900095145.1 Mus pahari
AAGAAGAAGAAGAAGAAGAAGAAGAAGAAGAAGAAGAAGAAGAAGAAGAAGAAGAAGAAGAAGAAGAAGAAGAAGAAGAAGAAGAAGAAAGAAGAAAGAAGAAAGAAGAGACAAGAAAACCACTGCATGAAAGAACCAAACACCATAAAAAAGGCAAGCCCTTGAGAATAGCAGTTGATTTTGGAAAGAAACATATCAGGTTCTGAAAAAAATCACACTGCCAACCAGATTGCTATACCCAACATAATTGTCATCACTCATGGAGAAAGAAAAACTCTAAGTAACTGGTTTTAAAGGCATAAAAAAATGTTATGTTGGCTAAACCACAGGCCTAAAGAAGTTACTACAAAAACCACTCCTTTGTGGGTTGAAGTAAGATAAGCACATCACAGGGAAGATGTGAAAGGTGTGAGTTCGGGTATTTAAAAAAGAAGACTACAAACACAAAAGACCACAAAATTAGCCAAAGGACGGGAATCAAGACACCTTTCAATAACAGCACTCAGTAGTCTCCAGTCTTCTATCAAAAGACTCAGACCAGCAGATTGGATTAGAAAACAGGATCCTTGTTCCCCTGCCTTCAAAAGTACACATTACCATAGAAAAGACAATGTCTTAGAAAGAAAGGATGGAGAAAATGGCTCTAAGCAAATGAAAAAAAGAAGAAAACATCACTATTCTAATATCAGATAACATAGACTTCAAACTAAACTAAGTGTCATTTAATTATTATCAAGGTACCAATCCAGGAAGAGCATATTACAGTTCAAGACATATACACACCCAACACAGGCAGGCACAGTTCATAAAGCAGATATTTCTAGTTATTAAGTCACATATTAACTAACAAAGGAGTAGTGGGTGTCTTCACCATCACCGTTAGAAAAATGAGATAAACAATTCAAACTGATTTCTCACATACAATAAAATTAAATCAGTAATTTAAAAAAATGAAAACTCCCAATTAAGAACAGCATGTGTCCACATGGGTCCATTGCAAATACTGCCAGAGGTACAAAAAATGATTAGCACCAATTCTTGTCAAATTATTCTATAAAACAGGGAAGGATCACATGCAAACTTGTTTCCCACAAAGCCATTATTGACCTGATACCAAAACAAAGTAACAACAATTAAAAAAAAAAATGCAACTCAGTCTCCCTGATGAGCATAGATGCAATAATAATAAATAAACTGCTTAAAATTAAATGTAACAAAATATTTTTAAAAAGTCACTGTTTTCAAGTTGCCTTCATTCCAGAATGTAGAGATTATCCAACATATGTAAGTCAGTAAATATAACTCATTATATAAATGGTTTCAAGGACAGAGGCCACAACACACACAGAAACAATATTTTACAAAATTCAACATGCTGCCATAATTGAAGCCCTGTAGAGATGAGGTATGGAGGAAACACATTTCTTCATAATAAAAATTATATATGACACACCTGTGGCCTATGTTTTAAAATGTAGAGAGAAACTTGAATTCTCACTTATATCAGGAAGTAGATAATTCTATCCATTATTCTCTTCCCAGGTTCAAGATAGTATAAACTCTTAGCTAAAGCAATAGAGAAGAGAAAAATGGAATCAAATTGGAAAGCAAGAAGTCAAAGTATTTCTGCCTAGGAGTGGTTCTATACACAAAGGATCTTAAAGACCTCATCAGAAAACTCTCTCAGAGCTGACAACTCATACAGTTCACAAATACTTTTAGCATATGCAAATTACTAACCTTCTATACACCTGTGACAAACACAGGGAGAGGGAAATCAATCTCATTTACAATGGTCTCAGAAAACATCTTGGGATTAACCTAAGGAAGGAAATGAAGGACCTCTGCAGTGAACACATGGAAGAAAGAAACTGAGGAAGGTACTAGAAAGTGAAAAGACTCCTCTCTGCTGGTGGATTGGCAAGATCAGAATTGTAAAAGTAATTATCAAAACTGATTTTTTTGGTGGCAGAAGAGATGGCTCAGCAGTTAAGAACACTTGTTCTTGGAGAGGACCAGAGTTTCATTCTCGGGACCCAGGTGGTAGCTCACAACCTTCTGTAACCCTTTTTCTAGGAGATCCAATCCCTCTTCTGACCTCCGTGGGTCCCCAGAAATTCCCATGGCTTACATACATACATGCAGTCTAAGCACTCAAACATAGACATGAATTCATATTTTAAAGTGATTTATAAACTCAATGAAATTATTACCAAAATTCTAACATCACCCTTTACAGGGATATGGAAAACAACCTTAAAATTCTGAGCAAAAAGATAGCCAGAAGCATCGCTATCCCTGGTTTTAATTTATACTCTAGTGTCGACTTTCATCTACCTATGAATATATGTGTCTGCAAGATCTGGAATCTGAGGACCTGAAAGAATGGTGTGGCCTATAGTCTAATGCTTTAGACAATTTTACTTCAGTTTGGTGTGCTTTTTTTATGCACATAGGTAAAAAAGAAAGCCATGATCCAAGGAAGGTTGTCTTGAGTTCAGAGAAACATGGTCAGAAAATATGATCAGAAAAACATGTGAATAAATGTCAGTAAGTACATACTAAATATTTACACAGCAGTCCCTTTCCAGAACTTTCTCAGGACAACTAATTTAAACACAGTTGTCTGGCACCTACTATAGATTATATCTGGGAAAGCACAAAGCCAAGGCAGAGATCCATATCCAGATTCATCATCCTTTCACTAGACTGGATTCTATAGCTATGTTTTGACATCCAACGAGAATAAACGTATCTTAAATTGAATGCAAATATTTGTCACAGAAGGCATGAAATAAAGAGCAATCCAGGGGACAAAATGCACTTGATGTAAACGGCCCTCTGCCTTTTTCCTGGAGCCTCTCTCACATTCCCAAGGCATCATTCTTTTGACTATGTTCCCACACTCTAGAATGCATGGTAATAAAAACAATATGGTAATAGCAGGAAAACAGACATGTAGAGCAATGAAGAGAAAAGGAACCTAGATGTAAGTCTGAGCAGCAACAGTCACCTGACATTTTACAAAGATGTAAAAAAAAAAAAAAATCATTGAAGAAATGGCAGCATCATCAACAAATGAGAAGAGGAAAATTGGATATGTACATATAGACAAACAAAGTTGGATCTTTGTACAAAAAAAAATTATCTCCAAATGGATCAAAGACCTCTTTGTACAAAAAAAATTATCTCCAAATGGATCAAAGACCTCAGTGTGAGATCTAAAACTCTGAACCTATTAGAAGAAAACGTAGGAAGTACTCATCAAGATCTGGTCATGGGTAAGAACGTTCTGAACTGGCTGTAGTTGCTCAAGGCAGAAGACCAACAACTGACAGATGGGAGCTTGTGAAATTAAAATGCTCTATTAGCAAAACAAACTTAAACGAGTGAGGGAACAGCCTATAGGACTAGAGACAGTCTTTGGGAATTATACATCTAATAGAGGTTTACTACCGACAATAAAAATAGCTCAGAAAACTAAATACTAAGAAAAGAAATAACTCAGATTTAGAAGATGTGCTATGGAACTGAGCAGTGTATTCAAATGAAGAAGCATAAATAGCTAATAAATTAAAGTGCTCAACATGTTTAGCCCCAAGGGAAATGTGAATTAAAGCTGGTTTGAAATTCTATCTCACAATCAGATGGGAAAAAAAGAAAAAAAAAAAAAGGCAACAAATACTAGTAGGGATGTACAGAAAGGGAAGAACTTGCTCATTGTTAATGCAAATACAAATGTCTGCAGACACTGTGCAATTCAGTGTGAATGTTTCTTAAAAAACATAAAATAGTTCTGCCATGTAACCCAAGTATACAACTCATGGGAATGTATTCAAAAGATTCTTTATCCTACTGCAGTGATGATTTTGCCCACCTGTGTTCATGTCTGCTCTATTCGAAATAGCCAGGTTAGATGCCTATCGGCTGACAAATTGATAACAAAATTAAGGCACACAAACACAATGCAGTTTTATTTGTTCCAAAAGAAAACTGCAGTTGTGTGGTATACAGAAAAAGAGAAGGGAATTGAGAAAATCATACTGAGGGAGGTGACTTGGATTAGGATAGACAAATACCACATATTCTTGTTCATGTATGAATCTTAGTTTAGAATCTGTAGAGCCTTGTGTTTACACTGGAGTGCCTATGAAGACCAGGAAGGTAGAAAGGCACTATTAGAAGGAGAAGTTAAAATAGAGACCTTAGGAAAGGATAGCAGAACATAGGTATGAAAGTGAGGGAGGGCAATACTGATTTAACTATTTAACTGCTGATGGAGTCATGGGATAAGAGAGAAAAAAGGAGGGGTTAACTAAAGCCAAAGCTATATGAAAGAGTCATGTGGAAACCTACTATGTCATAGACTTAAAAAATAATTTTTAAAGACTAATTTGAATGAAGGCACCGTGAATGGGGTGATGTTGCTTCAGCCAGAAGGTTATGGTTGTTAAATGAAAACTTTAGTACCAAGTATTGGATACCTATGTCATGCTGCTCTGCAAGCCCAAGAGGACTCACAAACATTAAAGGCTAGTAACGCCAATGCCTTTGGATGCCCACCAAAACTAGATCTTAAGATCCTATTGTTAAAGGCTCCACATACTTGGTGGGCAGGACATTGAGAAACGGAGCTGCATCTGAGACAGAAGTTTTTCTTTTCTGGCTAACTTTCACTCTGCTTGAAGTAGCCAGGCAATCTACTAGGGATGACACATCATCAGTAGCCCTACCCAGATGTGGACCTAAGGAGCTACCATAATGATGCCTTATTCATCTACTGGTGCAAAACGGTATGGCTATTATGTGAGTGGCCAATCTGTTTCTGAATAAATCCGAAGCCCATTACATAGGAAGAACATTATGCCTATTTTCGTGAATCTGGTGAAGAGCCATGGTTAAGATGATCATGGGCCTTAATAGGGTAGAGCCTGTTACTGTTGTTTTGCTGAATGGACATGTTGTTAAACTGCCTTCTAAATATTCATTTTAATACCTATAAATTAATGCTGCTTTTAGCCTTCAGTAGAGACGCTTCTTCTTGCAGTGGGTGGTAGTTAATCTCAAGACTTACAGTTGGTGGAGGCATATAGAATCAATAAAACCAAGTGTCTGTCCCTAAGGAAACCCTCTATTTTACCCTGTCCAAGGCTCAGGGGACATTACTGAAGTATGAATGGGAAGAAAGAGTGTAAGTGTCAGAGGTTGGGAAGGAGGATTGTAAAATAGTGTCTTCTAGACATGACACAACCATTTCACTCATAAAATCACTGTAACCATGGTTACCTGCACAAGACCTTCAAAAGCCTAGGCTTCTTGCCATTTGCTTATGCAGGAGGAAAGTGCCCATCAGTGGGGAACTCTGGGCCATTGACTAGGACTGGGCCAGAGGTTGTGATTTTCTTCAGTGGCATGGCCACTGAAAAAGTTACTCACTTTCCAATAAGCAACCACTACTCATTCTCATACAGGCAACAGTAATTAATCTATGTGCCAACAACAGCAACAAAAACAGCAACAACAAAAGACCTGAAAGTTAAGAGAAACTTCTTTGGAGCTGAAGGGGATTGCATCCATATATGAAGAACAATGATATCAACTAATTGGACCCTCCAGATCTCCCAGGGACTAAACCACCAACCAAAGATTACACATGGAGGGACCCATGGCTCCAGCAGAAGATGTAGCAGAGGATTGCTGTACCTGGCATCAATGGGAGGGGAGGCTGTTGGTCCTGTGAAGGCTAGACCAGCCTAGGGGGAATGCTAGGGTGGTGAGGTGGGAGCAAGTGGATGGGTGGAGGAACACTCTCATAGAGGCAGGGGATGGGAGAACAAGATAGAGATCTTGCAGAGGGGAAACTGGGGGACAACATTTGAAATGTAAGCAAATAAATAACCAATAGGAGAGGGAGTAAAACCTTCAACCTCTGGCCTGCGCATGTATATGCACTCATGAAGACACATACAATGTGCATACAAACAAGCACACATATAACATTCATTTACTCAAATTAATAAGTGTTTAAGAAAATACATTCATCCTCTGATCCTTCAGATCTCGTCCCTCAGTTTTACCCCCAGCTCTGTAACAGCCTTTCCTTTGAGCTCCCTGTATCCCTGTGGATGCCACAGTCACTCCCTTTTAATTACCCTCTTCCCAACCATTGCTTTATCCCAGCCCCCAACTCCAGTAGTCACACCCTGATAACCAGAAGGCCACTCCTGCCAGGGAAACAGGCAGGTGGACTGTGGACGTTCTTCATGTCTTTTGCTCTTCCAGTCGCAAAACTCCCAATCTCATCTCCAGCTCTGTAGCAGGAAACCTGCTGCAGTCTATTTCTCCTCTGACCCCAGCCCCAATGGATCACAAAAATCTCCACTATCCTTCCTTCCTCCAATTCACCCCATTATCTCAGTCTTTAACACCAACAGGAATTCTCGTGGAACATACCTGCTAAGCAGTCCATGGAAACAGATCAAGTACCTGAGTACTCTAAGAGACTTTGAGAGATTACCAACCTCTCTTCACTGTCTGGCCCCGTTCTAAGGAGGCTAAAGAAGCCGTTCTAAGGCGACTAAAGAAGCTGGCTCTGGTCAAACACTCTCCCCTACTTCCTTCTGTTGATAGCTTCACAACCATAGCCTATTTCCATTCCTAAGTATCAGCTCCCAATACTCAGAGATGCCTTTTACCCGGAACTGCTAGTGGCCACAGAAAATGTTCTATTAGGAATCACAGAGCCATCACACTCTTCTAAAATCCAGAGAGGAAACAGAAACACCTACCCAACAAAGACGAAACCAGAAAACAGCACCTGGACACATAACTATCCCAGTTTCCAGAGGCTGGCATAAAAATGCAATCAGCTACAGCCAGGAACACTGGAGTTCAGCAGCCCTTCTTTGCTGTTCTATTCATAATAGCCAGAAACTGGGAACAACTTAGATGGCCCTTAACAGATGAATGCATAAAGAAAATTTGATACATTTATACAATGGAGTATTACACATCATGAAGTATACAGGCAAATGGATGTAACTAGAAAAAAATCATCTTGAATGAGGTAGCCCAGACCCCACCGGGATAAATGGGTTATATATAATGGGATATATAATATATATATATATATATATATATATATATATATATATATATATATATATATTTATTCTCCCCCCGCTCTATATATATATATATATATATATATATATATATATGGATATTAGCAATTAATTAAAATGATAACCACCCTAGAATCTGCACGCCTAGAAAGGTCGTGTACTGAGGAAGGGACTGGGAGGCAGGGCACATGGATGTCCCTGGGGTATGAAATAGAATAGATCTTTGAGTGGACTGTGGACAGGGGTTGGGAATGGGAAGGAAAGGATCAAGTAGGGATGAAGAGGGATGGTGAAAGTAAGGGAAGGAATTCGGGGAGTGACAGAATTGAGGGGCATTTGAGGAGTGGGATGAAAATTTAGTGTAATGGAAACTCCCTTGCTATATGAAGGCAATGCTAATGAAGTGGCCAAATAAAAAGAGAGAGAGAGAGACAGAGTCCCAGCTGGCTACCTCTTGTCACCAAACAAAGCTTCAAGTACAGGGAAAAGGTTACATCTGATTGAATTATTGACCAAGCTGTCCCATGGAAATCCCCAAACAACCAACTCTGTTGCCAAAATAATAAATAGGTTGCTTTCTGCAAATGGACAGAAAGGCCCCATTGCTGAAGACAACATCCACACAACTCTGAACATGGGGAGGTAGAGCTGGTGCCGGCATAGAGCCTTAATACTTATGTTCTAATGTCCGTGGTATGGGGAGGTATTCTGCAGTAAAATGTAAACACAAACCCAGTTACAAAACCTTTGACCTACACTCTGTCTTGCTGCAAAAGATAGTAAAACAATGGGAGTAACCTATCAATGTCTGATTTGATTTAAGGCCAACTGGCATGAGAGGGAACCCACGCCTAGCACTGCTGGGTGACTAGGAACAAAAGACTAGATGGCACAGAGACATGGGCTAAAACTGGATTTTAAAAAGTGACATTAAAAGGACCCCTAATGCTATACTCATCACAGATCAGTGCCTTATTCTGCCATCATCAGAGAGGCTTCCTTCTACATTAGATGGGGACAAATACAGAGACCCACTGACAAACATTATTCAGAGAGAGAGAGAGAGAGAGAGAGAGAGAGAGAGAGAGAGAG
>NC_034593.1:53255508-53274617 GCF_900095145.1 Mus pahari
TATCTTGGAGCACACAGGATGTCTCCATCAAATCACTCCATTCAGATCTTAGGGAACCTCATGGAAGAGGATGTGGAAGGAGTATAGGAACCAAAGGGGATAGAAGAGACCAGGAGAACAAGACCCTTTAAATCAACTGAGCAGAGTTCACATAGCTCCCAGAGACTGAAGCAGCAAGCACAGAGACTGGAAGAGTCTGTACCAGATCCTCTGAATATATATTATGGCTTTCAGTTTAATATTTTTGTGGGATTTCTGAGTGTGTGAACAAGAGGGATTCTGATTCCCGTCCCTTCTCATTAAGCTCTTTTCCTTCTGTTGGTTTGTCGTGCCCAACTTCCATGGGATGGTTTTGCTTTATCTGATTGTATTTTATTTTGTTATGTTTTGCAGTTACCTCTTAGAAGTCTGTTCTTTTCAAATGAGATACAAAAAAGGAGGGGATCCAGATGGGAGAGGAGATGGGGAGGAACTGGGAGGAGTAGAAGGAAGGGAGAACTTTAACCAGGATATATTGTTTGAGAAAAGAATCCATTTTTAATAAAAGGAGAAAACCAAGAAAAAAAAAGAGAAAAGGAAAAAGGTAAAAATTGCTACCGTGCTGTCTCCTAAGATGTCAATATCAGTTGTCACTGCCTCTATTTTCTCCCAGTGTCTTGTTCCAGCTTTCCCTTTGCCACGGATGGCATTGCTTCTTTTCGTTTACATCTTCAAGAAAGAGACTTTTGTTGCTGTTACCAATCCCTCAGCAGCACCACATTTTACAATTATTGGTTGGTTGTTTACTTCAGCTGTAATTAACTCCATTTCTACCCTTGATTAAGAATTTAGATTAAAATCACTCTGTCAAACTCTGCTTTTCACACTGTGAAATGTGTCCATGCATTTCACATCTAGAAATGCTGATAGGGTCACCATGCCTTCCGTTCTTTGAAAATCGTTTGAGAGAAGTGAAGTGGTACCTTCTAGCACATGACACTCTGAATTCCTGAAACATTTCCACTTAAACAGAATAACTCAGAATATGGTTTTCATTGCATTAAAGCACCTCTCCTTTTGCAATAAAAAAAAAAATGTGCTTATTTAACTGGTTATCAATGGAGAGACGGAATCTGAACTGGAATGTTTTGAAATATGTTGGAAACTATGAATATTCACTTGTTTTAAAATCTATGCTAAGGAGAGAAGACACCTTCAACAATCCTTTCATCCTTCAGAATAATGTTGACTTTGAACCTGAAGCTTTGGTACTGTGTATGCAAAAGCACTTCCTTGTCACCTGCTAAAATGTTTTCATTTTGGTATTTGCTTCTTTGGGCAGGCATAACAAGCATGCATCAAGCCTATGTTAGTTAGCATCTACAGCAGAACATAGGAGGGACATAAGGCTTGTGAAAAGATTATAGTTATAAGAGGGTATATTGTTTTTGCTGAATGTATAACCCACAAACTGGATACTTTTTAACATTAACTTGTTTATTAGTTAGTCTTTATTCTTCCTTTTAATATCATCTCAGAAATCTCAAAGCTTTACTAGGTACTTTAGGCTGTCTTGGCTCCTAGAATTCTTGTTATAAAAGATGGACTGAATATTTTTTCATTTGCTGTTGGATTTAGATCCCCACTCCCTTCCTTTCATCCCTTCTTCATCTTCATCCTTTTATTTGTTTTTTTTTTCTTAAGGATATATAAATTTCTAATCTGTATAATGGACTGGAAGAGAAACTAGGGGTTACGTTCTCCTGATGGAATTGTCATCTCCATGGATCACTGCCTCCATCTGCGACCTAGGCCTAGTCCCAGAAGCTTCTACCCTCTGTAAACTCTAATCCAGGAATAGCATATTTTCAGCCTCGGAGAATTGGAGCTGAATAATCTCACCCTGGCTAGTTCTTTCTGAATTCTATCTGGCTGCTTCAATTTAGCTGTTCAGACTCAAACTCCTCTCCAAGAGGACTGGTTCAATCTAGCTTCTCTTTCTTTCTCCTGAATTACTCTGCACGGCCTCAGACTAACTCTGGCAACCTGCTCTAATCTTCTAGTTCCTTCTCATTCTCTAGTTCATTCTGTCTTTACCAGTATCTAGCTTGACCTCTTTCTCTGCAACTGTTCTCTGTATATCTATCCTGGTAAAACTGCCTCCCTCTCTCTTGGTTACCCTCCAACTTGCTTGCCCTTCCTCTCTCTTCTCATAAGAGTTGGGCATATCCTGTCCCTTCACATCTTTCTTGGATTTATCATTTTGTCTGACACCCAATTAGATATCACTTTCAAACACAAGCACTTCCTTCTACAAACTAGCTTTGCCTTTATCGTTCAGGATCAAAGGTGTGTGCTAAGGGTGTGTCTGTATTCCAGTCTGAGGAAATAAATGTGTGTGTGTGAAGTTCTGAGCCACACAAACTACTAGAAAGTTTTTTCCAGGAATAACACAATCTCTCTCTTCCTAGTGTGATCAAGTATCCTGCAGCATGACATGGTGGATCTAAACAAACATCTAGAAATCCATGGAAGAGAATTCTAGATAACATGCTAAGAAGTAGCTCAAACAAAGAGTGGGAACTTTATACTGAAAATCATTGAAAAGTGTCTAAGGCAGTGGTTCTTAATCTGTGGGTTATGACCCCTTTGACAAACCTGTACCTCCAGAAAGATATTTACATTACAACTCATCACACTCACAAAACTAGAGTTATTAAATAGAAAAAAAAATAATTTTGTGGTTGGGGATTGCCACAACATTAGGAGCTCTATTAAAGGGCTGGGGCATTAGGAAGGTTAAGATGCAGTGGTCTAGGGGAAGTGGTAGATATAAGCTCTAATTCTGAACCTAGTACAACCTGGAAATCTCAAATGAGAGAGCCTCAGTGGGGGATATTTCCCATTGGGCTATCCTGTGATTCCCATCTGTAAATGATTGTCTTAGTTGTTCATTTATGTAGAAAAGACTAACCTACTGTGGGCAGCAGCATTGCGTGGCTTTGGGTCCTGGCTGGTCTAGAGAATGCTAGTTGAATACTAGCCTAGCAGCCCACCCAGGTACACTTATTTGTCTCCTGGACTGTATAAAAGTGGACAGAGCTACCTGAATTGTAGGCAAGTAGTTAACCTTCATTTCTCTCCACTCTTTTTTTTTTTAAAAGATTTATTTATTATATGTAAGTATACTGTAGCCTTCTTCAGACACTCCAGAAGAGGGTGTCAGATCTAGTTATGGATGGTTATGAGCCACNATGTGGTTGCTGGGATTTGAACTCCGGACCTTTGGAAGAACAGTNGGGTGCTCTTACCCACTGAGCCATCTCACCAGCCCTTCTCTCCACTCTTAACTGTGGATATGATGTGGCAAACTGATTGACAGCATCCCAATAAGTTGTATCCTAAACTGTGAGCTAAAAGAAACCTTCCTCCTCCAAGTTGCTTTTGGTCAATGTATCTTACCACAACAATAAAAATGAAAGCAGGAGAGAAACAATAGAGGGAGGAAATGGAGAAGACCTTGCAGATGAGTCTATCACTGTTAGAATGTTTCCCCAAAATCACTGTTTCACAGTGGTTTTCAAATTTCCTGTAACTCCAAGAACATGCCCATGTTCACAAAGTCAAGGAGAAAACTGCTCTACTCCTTCCAAAATTGTACAGTATGGAGGCCTGAAGTTTGTCAAGTCAGAATATGGTTACCACCTACACTTTGACCCTATAAACTTGGATGATATTGCTGACCTTGATTTGATTGGATTTGCTAAGGACATTATATTAAATTCCCACATCTGTTACTATCAAATGCGTGTTTACTACTACATGTGCAAATAATTATTTTTAACTGCATATAAAATTTTTGTTGAAAGATTTACCTCTTTGTACTTTTCTCAAAAATAAGAATACTAAATTATTACTTTATCAGTCTTATTTCAAATATAAATGATTAGAATTGCTTAATAGATCTATTATCTAAGAAATTCACACTTCATCTTAACCTACATACTATCATCTTTCTTGTTTTCACCAGTGTTGTTATCAGTAAAGGACGGGGTTATTCTTATCTGATATTGATTTTCTTCTTTTGCTTGCTTACCAGTGGATGTTGTTGTAATCCCCAAATGAGTATAATTTTAGAAAATCATTCCAAAAACTAACTTCTCTTCCAAAGAATTAAAAATATTTGAGCAAGTTAATTATTTTTTAGTATTTCCAAAGATAGCAAATGAGTGAACTGTAACAGCCCGGTTATTTGAACATATAACCATGGGCATACAAGGATGATGTGCAAGCAATAAGTCCCAGCCCTGTTGAAAGTGACCATTCAGTTGAAGAGGCAGACACAAAGGGAACAGCATACAAGGTGCAGCTCTGCTAATGGAGATAAGGTGTCCAGTTTGAATTGGCACCAATGTTAGTGTGGGCACTACTTGAATTTCCTTTAGTATCTCATTGTACCATGCAGTGAGTCTGGGCATCTAGACAATGACGTGAGAAGCTCATTTCAGTTATAGGGCATTCCTTTAGCTAAGGAAAAGAGGAAAGAAATAGAAGATACCAGAAGACTTCAGCAAATGTAATATTACATAAAAGTGTGAGGTAAAGAGGAACAAATAGAGAACTTTAAGGGAGAGACTGGAGTTATTATGGAATCTTTAAGCCCCATTAGAGTTTGTACTTTCTGAGAGGAGCCATATCTAGAACACTTTGTCTATGACTGGTAGAGGATTGCTGCAGTGAAACTGGAGCCAGGAAAACCAACTCTTTGTTATGAGATGATAGATTAAGATAATGAAATGTGGGGTCATGGAAGAAATGAATAATGGACTGATGACATGGCTCAGTGGAACACTGGATGCTCTACCAGAGGTACTGAGTTCAGTTCCCAGAAACATCATGGTGTCTCACTGAACCCTCTACAAAGGGTTCTGATGCCCTCTTCTGACATGTAGGTGTACACACACATACAGAGCACACCTATATTAAAAATCAATCAATCAATCAATCAATCAGTCAGTCAGTCCATAAATTAAAAAGGTTAACAAAAAAAGAAGGAAATGAACAAAACTTTCAAAATACTCAGTGGGGAAATCACCAAAGAAAGTCAAAAGAGATAGAAAATGATCCTAAGTTTTGACACCAGTGAAAGAAAGAAGAGAGGGAAAGCTAGGCTAAAAGGAATTCCAGACTGCAGGATATTTCAAGAGATGCTTTATCTAGGCCTAATGACTCTCCAGACCAAAATCATCTGTTCCCAGTTAATGAGCGTTGTCCATGATTGGCAAAATGTGGTGGTGAATTGAGTGAAGTTGACTATTGGGCGAGTGAGCATTAAGATTCTTGGTCGAATGTGCACATATCGCAGATCTAAGCTGTACTCACTGCTGTTCTAAGGACTGAAAACAGCATGCAAGCAGGTATGAAAACACTCAGGGAAATTCTTCCATTGACTTCACGTGGAGGAGGAAGATACACAGAATATGGAATGAATCCCAAGTTTCTGGGCAGTTTAACAGAATGCAGCATGGTGGGTGAAAGGGAAATGATAAATTTAATCAAATTGAAGAACTTATGGAATAAAGGAAAAATAAGTACTTCTTAGCTTGGAAGATTTATATCAGGCAGTCAGGATCTAATGGGGTTTTTTGTTTGTTCGTTTGTTTTGTTTTGTTTTGTTTGTGTCTTTGGTTTTTTGTTTTGTTTTTGCAAAAAAAAAAAACAAAAAAAACATTTTATCTATGCAAGCATTTTTTCCCTGAAAAGACAAACAAAATAATTTCTTGTTTCAGGTCAAAATAAATTTAGAAATATTTTGTATCTGATTAAAGGTGTGTTCTTCATTTAGCCTGTTCCCCAAATATCTAATTTCTGTCACAGTGAAACAGCAGAAAGAACACTCATGAGACTGGGCAATAAACTGAAATTTTTGTAAACACAAAAATGAGATCTAGGAGTTATTCAAACTGCCCTTGGCTCCCAAGAGAAATAGTTGTGTTATTTGAGATGCATGAAATGATAATGAATCAAGTTCCTCATAGTCAGACATATGAATTAAGCTTTACATTAAATATATTAAATCTGGGACAAAGATGGATTGGATGCTAAAAGCTCTTGATGTACAAGCCTGCTAACCTGAGTTGTATCCTTAGCACCCATGTTAAGGTGCAAAAAGAAAACTGACTGTTCAGTGGTGGCGCACACCTTTAATCCCAGCACTTGGGAGGCAGAGACAGGGAGATTTCTGGGTTTAAGGCCAGCCTGGTCTACAAAGTGAGTTCTAGGACAGCCAGGGCTATACAGAGAAACCCTGTCTCGAAAAACAAGAAAAAACAAACAAACAAACAAACAAAGAAAACTGTTTAAGATTGGTCTTTGGTGTTTACATCTGTACACACTCATAATAATAATAATAATAGTAATAATAATAAATTCATGAATTAAAATATATCAAATCCATTCTTGAATCTACACTTTGGATTGCTCATGGATATTTATAGTCATAAATATGTGATTTAGTATATCTACAGACAGTGTTTTAAAACTAGTACACTCAATAGAATAAATGCCCTATATTATTCAACTTTATAATTGTTTTGTTTGGGTTATAATGGTTTTTCATTGATATTTTTTTTAATATATTGTTTCTGTGTATTCTTTTTTCTTCCTTTTTAGCTAACCATCAGAACTGAGGACAGTTGGCATTTCCAGCAGGTGTCAGCACTTGCATTGCATGGAATTGTCTCCTGTGTGGGGCCCTTCCCTTAGGGGTAATAAGAGTATGTGAAACCCATTATCCTTGAGAAGCATGAAGAGAATACATTCTGAAGGATTCTGTCATTTCAGGCAACATGTCTCACAGCTATGTCTTCACCAGTGTGTGTGTGTGTGTGTGTGTGTGTGTGTGTGTGTGTGTGTGTGTTTGTGTTTGTGTTTGTGTTACATATATAAATGCTCATGATGGATCAAAATAAGTATCTAAGAATTTATAGAAGAATATTTAAGGTAATGGATTAATAAGTAGTTCAAACACAGAGTGAAAACTTATACTAAAATACTTTGGAGAATGGCTAGGGAAAGCAGTAGATGAAAGCTTTAATTATGAACCCAATCCAACCTAGAATGCTCTAGCGAAGAGAGTCTCAGTGAGGAAATTTCTCCACTGGGTTGACCTGTGAGCATGTCGGTAAAGAATTGTCTTGATTGTTAATTTATGTAGAAAGACCTGACCTACTTGTGGGTAATACAAGGTAACTAAATGTTATTGTTATTAGCAGAAGAATGCAAAAGGCTTGTCTGTAGTGTTGTTGATTTAGAATGGTTCTGAATTCAGAATAGTTATGAGTGAAAGATCTTATTGGCACAGAGCACAGCAACTTCTGCTTCCTACTGTGGCCCTTTCTTCCTTTATAAATTATATAGTGGAATTGTACATGAAGATGTTTGAGTTCCCTGTGGATGGGCTAGCAGTTTCATTAAAATGAGAAATCAAAACAAAACAAAGCAGAAACTTGACATTTTTCTCCAGGGAAATGTATTTGGTTCTTTGGTTGGAAGATAAGCCCTAAGGAAAAAAAGCCTTTTAGGTTGGGTACTTAGGTCTTGGGCTGAATCCCAACCCAAGTTGATTATTCCATTCTATAGTCTATGACATCTGCAGGCATTGGAGACATTTGATGCCCAGATATACATGAAGACAAAACACTCATGCACATAAAAGGAAAATCAGTAAATAAAAAAAATAGTATACTGTATATTTTGAGCATATTTTCTATCTCTCTTAAGCCCTTTCAGATCATCCCTACCTCCACCTTCCTACATACCAACTTCATGATCTCTCTCTCTCTCTCTCTCTCTCTCTCTCTCTCTCTCTCTCTCTCTCTCTCTGTTTCTCTCTCTGAACAAAAGAACACAAAAATTAAAACTAATTTAAACCAATAAAACAAAAGATATAAAATCAAAACAAAAGAGATCAAATATCACTCAACCTCATCATAGAACCTTCTTCTTGCAATAGACTGTAACTACCACAGAGACCCATGACTGGACAATGTGCTGAGAGAGACTTTGGAGCAGTCAGTCCTAAATGAGATGTCTTTATATATAACACCCCCTCAAAGCTCAGGGAAATGTGGGCAGAGAAAACAGAATGATTGTAAAAACCAGAGGAGGTGTAAGATTCCAAGGAAATAGCATCATCAAGACACAACAGAGCTGATGCTCATTTCAACACATGAGATCATGGAAGTACACACTAGACCTTTGCTGGTTCAAATCAGACAGAATCACAGTGCTGAGAAGGGCAAATGGACAGTTCTAAAGAAGAAGCCATTTGCAAATGATAGCTTCTGGGAAAAGGAAAACCAGTTTTCTACAATAGAGTGTCACTGGGTATAACAGCCACACTCCAGGGTAGGTCCCACACTCAGGAGTAGTTGGCCAAAATAAATTCACCTTAATACAAAACAAAACAAACAAACAGCAACAACAGAAACTTGCATAAGGATCTGCAGTGTAGACCATTTCCTTCACATTGATTGGGCTTTTGTAAGCTTTCTGTCCAGAGAAATGCACACAGAGGCTATTTTTCAGGAAGCAACATTATGTTTTATTTTTATTTTAATTTTTTGAAGGAAAGGGTTTATTTCAGCTGATAGGTTACAAGCCATCACTGAGACTAGTCAAGGCAAGAACTGAAGCAGGAACTTAGAGGCAGGCCTGCCTGCCATTCCACACAGCATTACTTCTGATCAAGGAACTCATACATGGCCAAAGAAATATAGCAGGAATAATGAGGGATTCCACATTCTGACTGGTTCATAGACACACTTCTATTCTTCTTCCTTTCTCATACAGTTCAGCCCATTATATAGAGGTCTGGGCCCTTCTATATAAATTAGCAATCAAGATAGATGCCTTGACCCAGACATGTCCACACGTCAATCTAACCTACAAAATTCCCCAACTGAGGCTCTCTACTCAGGTTAACTTTAGGCTGTGTTAATTTGACAGTTAAAGCTAACCAAGACTAACCATTGTTAAACATAGTTTGGAATATCAAGTACATTCATAGTGTAATATAATGATCACCATTATCTGTATCAAGATAATGCCCACTATCCCAACAGATCTATTTTATCTTAGTTTCATTATTTTTGAAACGGGGTGTCCTATAGGCCAGGATAGCCTGGAATGTAATATTTTGAGATCCTAGTATTTGGAAGATGAAGGCAAGAATAACGGAAAGAAATATTATGTGCTAACACAGACTCAGCATAATAATCTCCCAAAGGCTGAGCCCTAAATTCAACTGGGTTATGCCTTTTATATATTTTCGACTTCTTTGGGTCTGGTATATAGGAATATATGGATTTATTTTTATTTTTTGAACTACTGAGCTTGGTTATTTTATATCTAGAATTTAAAGGGAGGATCAGGAAGGCACTTGTAATAGGTACATGTCAAAGCTGCGTGTCTATGCAAGGACACTGACTAGAACTCATGATTGATTATTTCCCCCTCTTTTACCACAGGGAAGCAGGGCTCTTTGTGATAGCAGACCCTGGTTACGCTGTTGTAGCTTAAAAGAAAAGCAGTAATCATCCATCAGCTGCCTTGTTTTAAAGTAGGAACAAGCAAATGTCTTTTTTTTTTTCCCCTCTAGGAAGGGGGAGAAAAAAGCAGGAGAAGGAACATTTAAAAAGACTTTTTATTTGGGCAGGAAAAACAATGTCATTCTATTGAGAACATGCAAGATCTCCTGCTTGGTTTGTGATTAGAAAAATCAGACGTTAGAACAGAGAGTGTTCAGAACACCTGATTCAATAGTCCTAAGGGTGCCATTTATTCTTGTATTGTAAAATGAAGTTAGAGATCTCTCAATGATTCACAGTGTATGTGTTTTTCCCTGGGTCTTCAAGTGAATCTTAGTTGGAGATTGCTGCTTTTTTATATTAGAGAACTGAAGCCAGCTGTCAACCACCATCCATTTGACAGTCATGGTGGTGCTCAGAATGACCTGGTAAGTGCCCTTCGCCAAGTACTTGAATGTTCTGTGGCTCCTTCCCACAACATCAGAAGACTCCAGACCCTCATGTCTATGCTCTTGGTTCTATCCACTGCTCTGTGTATAATCTTGTTCCATATTCCTGTCGGGCATACTGGGTTCATTCCAGTTTTATCTCAGAGTCTGACACCAGATTTAGTGTGAGAAAGGCCTTGGGTATTATTACATGGTAGGAAATGAACTTGGCTTTGAGTTTGCTGTGTTTCTAACTGGCTTGGGGCAACGGTTAATGTTTTTAAGAGGTTTCCCGGAAATGCTTTGCTATGATCTATTTAACTGTTTGATCAGTCTTTTATAATTTGCCTAAAGACTTGAGCATCCAAGGAGAATGCAGGTAATATTTCATATCTAGGGACCTATGTATAGATTGTATCACATGTAATGTGATGGCCATTAAAGGATGGTCTCTTGTCACTCAGAAATGAGTGACGGAGGTCAAATCTTAGTATAGTTTCCTTTTGGGGAGTTTTGCCACTTCAGAGGCCTTTACAGTCCTCCTTGAGAAAACTTCTACCTATCTTTTACAGGTATCCTCAAACACCAGCATAACTGAAACTGATCCAGGAAGCGGCATGAGCAGCCTCTTACCACTCCCCTAGGTTAGTGCTTCTCTTCTGGAATAGTTCAGAGGGTAGGGGATGAAGATGCTCATCGTTGGTATGAACACCAAGTGCTGGCCTAACATGCCTTCTTCACGGTGGTGGTTTGTCCCTGTTCTAGGAATAGTTAAATTGTCTTTTCTCAAATGGCATCCATCCTCATGTTGAATGAGTCACAGATTCCTGTTATTATTTTCCCCTGCAGGAACCAATGCTATTTTATTTCCTATGTAGATCTATGTCTTCTTTTGGTTGTCTTCTTATTCTAAAATCTATTTTTTTTCTAAAATCTATTATTTTTAATTCTCTATCTTTAAGGATAGTTAAGGTCCTTGGTAGTTAAGGTGCTAACTATCAACTCGGTGCCTATCAACTCAGGCACCATCATACATGTCCTTCTGAAAGCCCTATAGTGTGGAGACAGGCAATTGATTGGGAAGTTTTCAACAGACTTATCATCTCTTCTGTTTGTAGTGGGCACATTAATGCCTATTAATAGATCTCTCCTTTTTAGATGATTTCATAGGTATGTAAAATCTCTAAGGCATACTTCCAATCAATGTAGATATAAATCCTTCTCCTTTTCCCTGGAATGAGTTCCCTCTTTATTAGTTTAGTTTGGGGGATGAGATGGAAGGGGTTTTATGTGGAAATCTAAATAACTGTTCTCTGGTTGATCAAAGCACATACTGCTTTACACTCTTCTCTTACAAGAAAACATCTCCCGTAAGTAAACCACAACTGTCGTGGATCATCTGGAGCTGGAAAATCCAGAGGGATGAGCCAGGAATCAGCAGATCTCCAGGTCTCTGCTTCAGTTCCTGACCCCAGGTACCTGCCTGAGTTTCTGCCCTAAAATCCCCTCAGTGAAGTGATAAAAACAAAACAAAACAACAACAACAACAACAACAACAACAACAAAAGACTAAATGTCTCACTTCTGAGTGTAAAATCCAAGGAAAACACTTGCTTTTATGCTAAATATAACAAAATCTTTTAGAAATTGGGCATACCCAGTGCATGTGCTTCTATGAGAGCTAACTTTATTTGTTTAAAAGATTGTTCCCCCTGTGTATCCTAGCAAGGGACTCAGCATAGATCCTCGATAGCCTCATAGAGTGATTTTATTATTAATCTGAAATTCCTTTAAGAGATTTAAAGAAATGCCCTGTGAAAATAATGTGTGTCTGCAAAGGCTGATTGACTGATTGGAACTTCAGTAGCAATTACACTGTTGCAGGTCTGAAGCCTAATACAATTTCTCTTAGGTCATCTTTAGCCTCCTAAATAGTCCATCTTTGAGTTGGACATATCTATGACTAACAGACAATGGAATGTATTTTGGAATGTCTTTTGCAATGTGTTCACTCAAAAAAAACACACAAAAAAAACAAACCAAAACCCCTAATTTTCCACCTATAATACTGTTCAGAATGCTGTCATACAGAATCTAAGGCCTACAAAAGATGTCTCTGGTTTTGCTATCTACCTACCGAATGTACCAACCATCTTGATTTACAGCTTTACTTATTTTGTTAATACAAAAGATTCATAAAACTGCTACCATATTAGAACTTAGAATTCAAGCCAAACTAAATCTGTGTTTCTGGGCCATAGCCATTCATATTCAGCTACAAAATATACTACCTTTCATCCCCTTTTTGGTAAGAGCTGTGTGTTGTTTTTTTTCTGACAAAGCAAAAGCTAAGGACTAAGTAGCTCACTGTCTCTAAGCAGATGTATGCTTAGAGCCTGCCATTACTAGACCAAAGCGCTTCATCAGAAACAGGTATCAGGAGCCAGAGACATGTAGCTCACATGATTTCTTTTGTTTTTTTTAAAATTTTCTTTAATTACATTCAAATATTATCCCCCTTCCTAGTTCCCCTCTGAAAATCACTTATCCTCTCCTCCTCCCCACTTCTCCCCAACCTGCCCCCTCCTGCTTCCTGGTCCTGGCATTTCCCTATACTGGGGCATAGAACCTTCACAGGACCAAGGGACTCTCCTCCCATTGATGACAAACTAGGCCATCCTCTGCTACATATGCAGCAAGAGCCATGAGTCCCTCCATGTGTTTTCTTTGATTGGTGGTTTAGTCCCAGGGAGCTCTGGGGTAACTGGTTAGTTCATATTGTTGTTCCTCCTAGGAAACCCCTTCAGCTCCTTGGGTACTTTCTCTAGTTCCTTCATTGGGGACCCTGTGCTCCATCTAATGCTCCACTTCTGTATTAGTCCGGCACTGGGAGAGCCTCTCAGGAGACAAATATATCAGGCTCCTGTCAGCAATCTCTTGCTGCCATATGCAATAGTATCTGGATTTGGTGGTTGTTTATGGGATGGATCCCTGGGTGGGGCAGTCTCTGGATGGTTGATCCTTCTGTCTCATCTCCAAACTTTGTCTCTGTGAGTCCTTCCATTGGTATTTTGTTCCCCCTTCTAAGAAGGATCGAAGTATCCACATTTTGGTCTTCCTTCTTCTTGAGTTTCATGTGTTTTGCAAATTGTATCTTGGGTATTGTGAGCTTCTGGGCTAATACCCACTTATCAGTGAGTGCATATCATGTGTGTTCTTTTGTTATTGGGTTACCTCACTTAGGATGATATCCTCCAGATACATCCATTTGTCTAAGAATTTCATGAATTCGTTCTTTTTAATAGGTACGTAGTACTCCATTGTGTAAACGTACCACATTTTCTGTATCCATCCTCTGTTGAGGGACATCTGGGTTCTTTCCAGCTTCTGGCTATTATAAATAAGGCTGCTATGAACATAGTGGAGCATGTGTCCTTATTACAAGTTGGAGCATCTTCTGGATATATGCCCAGGAGGGGTATTGCTGGATCTTCCAGGAGAACTATGTCCAACTTTCTGAGGAATTGCCAAACCGATTTCCAGAGTCTCATAGGCATTCTTATTCCAATAAGGTGGTTCTGATGTTGATAATTGGCCCTGTTGTTCATTGAGAATAGGAAGAGTCCTTCTATTGCCAGGCTATTGGTCCTGATACATCAGAGACTGTCCTACTCCTTGCACATGAAGCAGGTGGGTCTTTAATTTATTTTAGACTTTTAATAGTGATCCCTTGGTGAATGAGTATGGCTAATAGAACCCTCAAGGGCATTGTGTATGTGTGTGTGGGGTATCTTTCTATCCTCTCGTCTTTTTCCATTGACCTCTGTCATCTCTCTCTCTCTCTCTCTCTCTCTCTCTCTCTCTCTCTCTCTCTCTCTCTCTCTCTCTCTCTCTCTCTCTCTCTCTCTCTGCATGTTGAATACTATAAAACAGAATCTCACAGTTGAGTGTGGTTTTGAAGCTTTATGTGAATGTCACAGGCTGACTCACTATTAAATTGCTGACCTAAAAGATCCTATGTTATGAATGAGAAAGTTTCAAGATTGGTGACTTTCTTAGAAGCTTCAATTAAACTGTTGAAATATAAAGCAAGTTTTCTTCCCTTTATTGTATAATCTTGCTGATGGTTTTATAATCAATATTTTTTGCTTTTTCTTTGTTTGTTAGTTAGTTTGTCTGTTGTTGTTGTTTTGAGACAGGGCTTTTCTGTATAGCCCTGACTGTCCTGGAACTCACTTTGTAAACCAGGCTGGCCTCGAACTCAGAAATCCACCTGCCTCTGCCTCCTGAGTGCTGGGATTAAAGGCGTGTGCCACCATTCCTGTCAATATTTTTCTTAATATATGTTTTATTTCTAACAATAAGGCTTTCTATCATTACCCTATCCCGTTGTTCCCTGTTGATTGTTATAACTCCAGTCATTGGATTCTTGATCTAGAATGACTTGTAGACATGTCTGATGGGAATTATGACTTTGACTAAATATTTCATCACCATTCCTTTACCATTCTCAAGCACTCAGTCTGGTTTATTGTCATTTTAGGCTGTGCCATTGCTCATGTCTTAATCTTTACTCTTTGAGTCCAGTAGAACTGGATTCCAGACTTCAAAACATCATCCCCTTGGATTGTCCTTGTACAGAAAACAAACAACAACAACAACAACAACAACAGATGTTTAAGCATGGGGGCATAAAGAAGGATTATCATTCAAAGCCAGTAGACACTAAGACCCTACAGAGAATGGAACCAGCATTCTCCCCACAGCCATTCCTCTTCACCTAACCTGGAGTCTTTGGGCAGGAGCTGGTCCATGATACCCACCCACTTGAGTGTGCTGCTTCCCTGATCCCAGGGAGGAACAATAGGACTCATAAATGAATACCAGTGACATGGAAGAGTCTGAATGTGCTGTGGTTCTCTAAAGAACCAACAGTATTGGGAAACATAGATGTTTGTGTGGGATCTTTTCTCTTAACTAATCATGTGGTTAATCCTACCTTGACTAATCACATGATCACCATTGTGGATAGTTACATTGTTGTCTTCTGCTTCTGATGGAAACACCTTCATAACATGTGCTGTTCACCATCAAGACAAGCTCCTGAGGTATCCACACATTTCACACATTGAATGTGGATCATCACCCCAGCAGCCTCTCAATCTTAAGTTCAAGCTTAGCAGCAACAACCACTGAGTAAGTTTTTCAGAGGGTCCAGGATTCTGGCTTAGGGTACCATGAACCATAAAAGGAGGGGAACAAGAGATTGAATCTGATTTCCTCAGGTCCTACTAGCTAATCTTCCACAAAACTCTGCCCATCATTTGTAAGTGCTCAAGGAAAGAAGGACCAATGTTGCATTTGGCACCTTGCAAAGAGAGAAAAAACTTCAGAAATATCTTCTGATCTCTCTACTGGCTGACTCACCAAATGTTACATACACCGTTTAAGTTCACAGATTACCCACTGAAGTTTCCAGTGCCTCTTTTTAATCAAGTGTAGAGACCTATATGGAATATAAAGGAAAGGAAATATTTTATGAAAGAAAAGAAACAGAGAGGTTTGAAACTGCACAAGGCCTGGGCATCATTCTAGCTCCAAGAAAGAAAGGGGACAGCTCTTTGTGACCTTAGATGGGTTATTAATATATTGGGTATTTTCTGTTCACATTCCTTCTACTGGAGAGTGTTAATGGACTAATTCCACAGGCCTGATGTGGTAGTTTGAATGAAAAATTGACTCCATAGGCTTGAATACTTAAATTTGGTTTCTGGTTAGTGGTGCTGTTCAAGACAAGATCCTGACAAGACAAGACACGGTTAAACCATTGCTTGCTGGAGGAAGCATATCTCTAGCGACAGACATGAGATCATATAGTCTCACCTTACTTCCAGATTACTCTTTTGTCCGGTGCTTACCACTGATATTGTGAGCTTTCAGTTTTCTGCTCTGACTACTATGCCTGATTGCTGCCTTTTCTCCTTAATGTGATGGACTCTCATCCCTCAGAACTTCAACTCATTCTTCTTGCTATAACTTACTTTCCATGGTATTTTTATCATAGTAACATAAAAGAAAACAATAAACCTGGACATCACTGTATTGCTTTCATCTTTTACTTTTCATGGCTATTGAACCAAGAAAAACCTCTTGACTACAAAACATAGATTTAAAAATATATTGTAACAAATATAAACAAAAGCATAACCCAAACCCACTTGATTTTAATCCCTTACAGAAAGCCATTGTTACATTCAGGGATGAAATGACTTGAGTTTTCAGTGGCTAGTTTCTGTGACAATCATACCTGTGACCCATTCCTGGCAGTGCTCTTCATATCTCCTGCTGTACAGCCTCCCATCTCAGCTTGCAAGAATCAATTCCAAATTCACACACACACACACACACACACACACACACACACACACACACTCATTTTTACATATTCTTTGTATTTTCTATATTTTATTTTGCTGGTTGAGAATTAATAATAATGATGAACCATCTACAATGCCCAGAAGTCACACTGCTTCCAATGATCCTTACACCTTGATTTTTGTGTTCGTACTACTTGGCACAGGACTTCAGTGAGGCTTTCAATCACCAGAGTCTGGAAAGGACTGGCAATACACAGGCTCCTCTTGTGCCATCACTCAGAAATGTTAGTAAGCCTTATTAACTACTCCAAGTACCTGGGGTGCACAAGAGAGAAAGCAGAACACAGAGAATGACCCATATATGTACATGCTTTCAATTACTCTCTTTGCTTTATGGGTTTTCATATGAAATGGCTATGGATGGACACAAAAGGGACTAGGTCTGAAAGCCCTTTTCTCTCTTCTTAAATCATCCTTTGCCAAAGCTTAATGGAAGACTAAATAAGATTTCTGCTTCTTCCATCATTGACTTCTTCCTTACTTATGTGTCTTTGTTGGGTATGAGAGCTCCTATTAGCCCAAAACTGCATCTTAAATTATGGTCTACTACATTACAACTGGACCAAAGTCTGGTAAGGTATGAGAATAAGCCGAATCACAGGTTATGCATACACAGCAATTTTTTGTAACCAGTTAACTTTCTCAAATTCATTTATATTTGTCATATGCCTTAGGATAAGAACTCAGTAACACATGTACCATAAATTACTAATAAACGGTATCTTTCCTATAAAAAGATATGTCTCTTAACCTGAGTAATAGACATAACCTCATTTTTGTTTATGTTATTTTATTTATTTATTGGTTGTGTTAAATCTGAGCATTAAGGATAAAAAGAAAGTAAACTAGGTATATGGATATTGTTAAGATAAGTTCAAGTTATTCTTCCAGTTTCTCTCTGTGCCCAGAGCTGATCCTGTGCCACAATGCTCCATAACCAAATACTGGTGGGAGAGAGCTGATCTCCAGAGTGTAGACACACCTATAAGCACAGATAAGACCACCAATTCTGCTCTGAGGGACCTGCCTCAGGACATAGGAACCAAGGAGCAGTCTGGGACAGGATCCTTCCAGTTTCTGTCTGCACCCTGGAGTTGATCCTTTGCCACAGCTCTCCATACCCAAATTTCTCCCAGAAAGAACTGGTCTCCCAGGAGTACTGACACACAGGCTTGTAGGAGGGATAAGCCACAGTCAGAGACAGCAAGACCAGCTAACACCAGAGATAACCAGATGGCAAGTGTCAAGGGCAAGAACATAAGCAACAGAAACCAAGGCTACTTGACATCATCAGAACCCAGTTCTCCCAGTGAGCCCTGGATACCCCAACACACCAGAAAAGCAAGATTCTTATTTAAAATCACATCTCATGATGATGATAGAGGACTTAGAAACAATGGAAATAGAAACAATAAAGAAATCCCAAAGGGAGATAACCCTGAAGATAGAAAACCTAAGAAAGAAATCAGGAGTCACAGATATAAGCATCATCAACACAATACAAAGATAGAAGAGAAAAATATCAGGCACAGAAGATACCATAGAAAACACTGACACAGAAGTCAAAGAAAATGTAAAATACAAAAATCTCTGAACCTAAAATATGCAGGAAATCCAGTACACAATGAGAAGATCAAACCTAAGGATAATAGACAGAGAAGAGAGTGAAGATTCCCAACTTAGAGGGCCAATAAATATCTTCAACAAAATTATAGAAGAAAACTTCCCTAACCTAAAGAAAGAGATGTCCCTAAACATACAAGAAGCCTACAGAACTTCAAAAAGATTGGACCAGAAAAGAAATTCCTTCCTGCACATAATAGTCAATACATCAAATGTACAAAACAAAGAAAGAATATTAAAATCAGTAAGGGAAAAAGGCCAAATAACATATAAAGGCAGGCCTATCAGAATTACATCAGACTTCTCACCAGAGACTATGAAACCTAGAAGATCCTGGGCAGATGTCATACAGACCCTAAGAGAATACAAATGCCAACTCAGGCTACTATACCCAGCAAAACTCAATTACCATAAATGGAGAAAACAAGATATTCTATGACAAAACCAAATTTATATAATATCTTTCCATAAATCCATCTCTACAAAGGATAATAGATGGAAAACACCAACACAAGGAGGGAAACTACACCCTAGAAAAAGTAAGGAAGTGATCTTTCAACAAACCCCAAAGAAGATAGCCACACAAACATAATTCCATCTCTAACAACAAAAATAACAGGAAATAACAATCACTTTTCCTTAATATCTCTTAACAGCAATGGACTCAATTCCTCAATAAAAAGACATAGACTAACAGACTGGATATGTAAACAGGACCCAGAATTTTGCTGCATACAAGAAAAGCACCTCGGTGTCAAAGACATATTATCTCAGTGTAAAGGGCTGAAAAACAATTTTCCAAGCAAATGGTCCCAAGAAACAAGCTGGAGCAGCCATTCTAATATGGAATAAAATAGACTTTCAACCAAAAGTTATCAATCCAAAACAACAAAAAGTTTCAACAAAGTTTCAACAAAAAAGTTATCAGAAACAAAGACAACAAAAAGCCCACATACACATGGAAGCTGAACAATGCCTTACTCAATGATAAGGAAGGAAGGAAAGAAGGAAGGAAGGAAGGAAGGAAGGAAGGAAGGAAGGAAGGAAGGAAG
>NC_034593.1:53274697-53279698 GCF_900095145.1 Mus pahari
AAGAAAGAAAGAAAGAAAGAAAGAAAGAAAGAAAGAAAGATTTTAGAATTTAATGAAAATGAAGGCACAACATACCCAATCTTATGGAACACAATGAAAGCCGTGCTAAGAGGGAAACTCATAGCTCTCAGTGTGTCCAAAGAGAAACTGGGGAGAGCACACACTGGCAGCATGACAGCACATCTGATTTGTCTAGAACAAAAAGAAGCAAATACATCCAAGAGGAGTAGACAGCAGGAAATGATCAAACTCAGGGCTGAAATCAACCAAGTAGAAACAAAAAGAACTATATAAAAAATCAACCAAAGGAGGAGCTGGTTCTTTGAGAAAATCAACAAGATAGATAATCCCTTAGCCAGACTAACCAGAGGGCACACAGACAGTATCCAAATTAACAAAATCAGAAATGAAATGGGAGATAAAAGAACAGAAACTGAGGAAATTCAAAATATCATCAGATCCTACTACAAAAGCCTATACTCAACACAACTGGAAAATCTGGATGAAATGGACAATTTTCTAGACAGAAACCAGGTACCAGAGTTAAACCAAGATCAGATAAACCATCAAAACATTCTCATAACCCCTAAAGAAATAGAAGCAGTCTTTAAAATTCTCCCAACCAGTAAAAGCCCAGGACCAAATGGGTTTAGTGCAGAATTCTATCAGACCTTCAAAGAAGACCTAAGTGCAAATACTCTTCAAAGTAATCCACAAAGTGGAAACAGAAGCAACACTACCCAATCCAGTCTATGAAGCCACAGTTATGCTGTGTATTCTCCCTTTGGAGACGGAAAGGTTTCTGTCTAATCATGAATTTGCCACAGTTTCCTTTCATAGATGATTTCTTAATAGATTTTTTTTCTACCCTCTATCATGTATAATGTTCTAAATATATTTAAAAAATTGGTTGAGTGCATATTAAGTTTAGCTTCAGAAGATAATATGTATATTTAAGAGGCACTTAACTATTATAAATTATTCTGTTGATTTTAAAAATATCAATACTGAGTTGTATATTTTAAAATAATTTCTATTAGTTTAATAAAAAACAGGCTCAGTTCATAAATAAAATGCATCTGGAATATAGAAAAATAAGTAAAGATATGTTCAAATCAAACAAACTAAAATAGTCCAAATAAAAGTTACGTAGTACTTCAAAAGAATTGTATTCTTAGAATTGGAAAATAGATGTTAGCTTAAGAACCAAGCAAAAAACATAATTTTAGAATATTGATACTTGCTATCTCTTGGACACCATCATGAGAATGATCATGTATCTGATACAGTAAAAACTAGATAACGTGCTCTACTAACTTCTGAAAACAGTTTCAGTTAAGTTAATTCTCATGTACTTAGGTAAGCTTTATACCTTGCAAGAGAAGTGAGAAAAAAACAGAAGTACAAAAAAAAAGTTCAACTTCATAAGTATATTATTAATAATTAAGAAGCCAAGTGAGTTCCTTGTGATTCTACAAGTCTTAAGAAAACTTTTGGTTTTCACCACATATTGTCTTAGTTAATTTTAATGTTTTGATTTACCAGGAGCAGCAATGCACAGCTGTAAACCCCATATTCAGAGCTGTGAGACAAAGGACCACAAGCTTAAACTCCCCTCACCATCTCAGCAAGGCGACACTTGATTTGGGCATTGTGATCCACTAATGTAAGAGGATGAGAAAGATTTGAGGTTAGCCTGGGCTACTCTGGGGGAACCCTCTTCTAATCAATCAATAAATCAAACCCACTGGCGATTGGGGTTACCTGATTTATTTTATTTTATATTAATGAAAGTTTATTTTTGTATATAGTGAATGTTATGACAATCGAAGGTCAACATCAGGTGCCTTACTCTATAGATTACATTCCTGTTTCTTGAGACATGCTCTCTCACTGAGGCCGGATAGGAAGCCTCAGAGATTCTTCTGTCTCCCTCTACTTAGCACCGGGATTGCAGGTATGCGTCATTGCACCCATTTCTTAAATATGGGTGAAGGGGACCTGAATTTGGGTGCTCCTGCGTTCTGATCAAGCATTTTACCTCCTGAGCCATTTCCCCAGTCTCTGATCACAATGATCTAAAGCCACAGAGGTGTCTGTAGAAACTATACACTTGCTCAGCTTCGTTTGTAGCTGCTGGGTTAAAGGATTTGTGAGGACAAAGCTTTTGTTTTGCTATTAACTTTCCTTTTTGAAGTGAGAAATTGGATAATTGATCATAAAGGTACACTGATGAGTCATTTTAATGGAGGGGAAACAGGAATCTGTTCTGCTTTGTTTTCTGTTGTTGGAATAGAACACCCACATTAAAAGCAACTTAGGAGAGGAAAGAGTTCATTCGGTCTATACTTCCAGGGTACATTCGGTAACTGGGGGTGGGGGTCAGGGCAAGAATGTAAAGGGGAACTTGAAGCAAAAGTCACAGAGGAATGCTGCCTGCTGGTTTGTACTGTGAATCAATGACAGGCTCACACTCAGTGAGCTTTCCTACACAGCCCAGGACCATTGGCTCATGCAATGCAGGGGCCCACAGTGCTCTGGGCCCTCCCATATAAATTAATAACTAAGGCAATCTCCTACAGACATGCCACAAGCAAGTCTGACTTGAGCAATCCTCTCAATTGACTTTAGGCAGTATCATGTTAATGACCCTGGACACCATCAAAGTGCATATGAATTCAAAGTAATACTTTGTCTTTTATATTTAATGTATGTAAAATATGTATTTGTAACTATTTTTTCTATCATTTAATCTCCTAATACTTTGCTAAACTTGAAAGAGTCAAGTTTATCTTAATATGGAGAATAATCCAGGGTTGAGTTTGTAGCTCTGCGGGGCTCCTTCATTATCCTCATTTTCTCCCATAAAAGTTTGACAAATTGTTTCTAAAGCCATATGTTCTGAGCCAGGAGGGAGCCTTGAAGTTAGTATTTAGTTACCCAAATTATTTATAATGTAACTAAGGCAAAGCTCAAGCAGGTGGATTGATCACCCTGGCTTCCTCAGTGGGAATCTTGCTAGACATCAGAACAGAGAAGAGAGAAGCAAATTGCTTCCAGCACTCTCTTTCTGGGAAATGCTCAGCATGTCACCATGTGGGGACTCAAGCTTGAGCCTGATGATGCCAAATGAAGCCATAGTCGCGATAATTTACTTCTCAGTCCCAAATTACGTTAAGCAAATGGAGAGATAAATACTTGCCTTAACTAAACAAGTATGTGAATAGATATATTAGTGGGATGAACAGTAATAATTCTGGGTTGTTTTTTTTTTGGCCCCTGAGATGTATTTTCTTGAAGGAAAATAAAAGGTATAGTAAAAAAAATACATTTAGCTGCTGCAAGAATCTCAGATTTGGAGGTTCAAAGGAGTCTCTGAAGGATGATTGTCTTTTTCAATAAAGGAAAGACAGAGTGAAGAGAGCTCTGAGGAAGAGAAGAATACAGGGTCACAAAGCAAGGTTTTTCTTACAGCTTTCAGGGCCAAGAGAGATGCTCCAATTCATGTAGTTGATGACTGGCTGATGGTACAGCTTGCAGGCAGGTTGCCTCCAATTTCCAGGTTTGGGGAAAGATGGCAAGGTCTAGCTCTTTACTCAATATGCATCCATCATATGGCCCCTGCAGCCCCATTCAGTGTGCTTGGGAAACCTTCTCTGTGGATGAGGAGAATCATTTCTGTTTGGTAGTGTGTGTGGGGGGAAAGGGGTACACAGGTAACTGAGGATGAAGAAAAGGGGGCTGTTTTAGGAAGCAAGGTCTGAGAAGCCACTAGGCCAAAGCCAATCAATACTTTCAGGACAACTTCTAGTTTGAATTTTAGGCAAAGGATACATTTTAACTATTACCAGGTTTTAGAGATTTGTTTTGTTGTTGTTGTTGTTGTTGTTTTGTTTGTTTGCTTACTATCAGTTTCATTTTCCAGGGAAACCATGAGTTTCTCTCAGTCTCTTCCTCTGAAACAACTTTGTGAAACATCTCATTTCACGTAAAGCAAGTGTGCAAACAAGGCCAGCATCTCTCAGATGAGCATTTGACTGTATGTATATAATGGGTATGTGCTTCCTAAATTATTTATGATTAGAATATCATGTGAAAAAAGTGAGACCAGAAAAAAAAAAAAACCTATTTGTATCTCAAGTTTATGTTGGCATATTTGCCTACTAAGAGGCATAGCAAATTCCTCCCGAAAGTATTAGTAGCCTTTTTTAAAATCACTCTCTTCCCCTGAATTATCTACTTGTAGAATAACAGGTCAGAAATGTAAATGGATTTTGTAAGCACAATATTTTCATTTCAGTTCTTATTTGCTATGAATTTTACATCAGTCTAAAAACAAAGATCCAATCTTAGGATGTCATATACAAATGACAATCACCAGGGAACAGGAGGAACAGGATTCATCAACCCAAGGCAACAGAGTAACCTGCAGCCTAATGATGCATAGGAATCTCCTGGGCACACATGGTACAGGAGGCACCATGGGTCGATGGGTATATTCAAATGTATGCTATCTGTTTATTCAAGCATGGTACAATGAGAGTCTGGTCTCATTTGTTGATATTTGTTTATATAGGTATGGCTTTCCCTTCCCTTTTCCTCTTTTATGTAACATCTAGGCAAGCTAAATTTTAAAAAGAAAAAAAAAAAGCCAGTTCTTTCCTGTCTTTGATACCTTCGGGGAATTCGTGCTGTACACAGGAATTATCATTGTAGCCTTATTCCCTACCCATCATTAAAACTGAAATCTATATTTTCCTCCCTCGCTTTCAAATAACTTTTGCACCTGTATACAAGACATCTTATATTCTCCAAGATAGTAATGAAAAATTTAATATCCTTTGGCATAGCAACATTCAAACTAAGATGTGGTTATTGTTCAGCTCCTGCAGTAGACTGACTAAAATGAGTCTATAAAGACATTCCAGTGTATCCAAAGTATACACACACACACACACACACACACACACACACACACACACAGAGAGAGAGAGAGAGAGA
>NC_034593.1:53280523-53299523 GCF_900095145.1 Mus pahari
CATCATTAAAACTCCTTACAGGTGTGTCCCGCTATATATTAGCTGATTTCTGATCCAGTGAAATTGTTAATCAAGATATTCTCTCTCTCTCTCTCTCTCTCTCCCCCCATCTCTTTCTCCCCCTCTCTCTCTCCCTCTCCTCTCTCTTTCTCTCTTCCTCTCTCTCTGCTCCCCTCTCCACACACACACACACACACACACACACACACACACACACACACCCCACACACAAATGAAGAACACACTAGATACTAAATTTTTAGGGAATTTTCAAGCATCTAAAAAGGCATTTTGGAAGTTATACCTATTTCTGATAAAACTAGATAACCCCAGCCATACTTGAGTATGTAATGTTCTTTGATGTTTACAGTAGGCAAAGACATACATGATTACTTGCCTATCCCTGCAGGGCTCCCATCCTAATCATACCAAGAACACAGATAGACGGAATAGGCAAACAGTGATGAGGTCCATGCATGAACTTGACTCTGTAACAGATGATAGCACTAGGAGTACCTGTCAGCACTGGTGTGTGCAGTTACGGCGCAGTTAAGGGCAGAGCACTGTAACAAGGTGCATATATGGCACTTATCACATGATTCCCATGGGAAGAGGCATTTGAGAATTTGTGAGGTTACAGAGAAGTTACATGCAGAGAAGTTCATCCTTCAAGAGAGAATATTCCAGACATGTCTGTGTCAGCAACATCCCATGCAATCGCTTTAGAAAAGATAAATTTTCTAAAGTGGCTACCATAGTAGCCTTTCTGGCTCATTCCACTTGGAGAGAAGTGTCTGAGAGTTAGGTCCTCAGATCAATCATCCAATTTAAGTCTTGGTCTCTCAGAGAAATAATTCTAAACTATATTAAAACACATCCAACCCCCCTCAGGCATTATTAACATCTTGTCACTCTATAAATGTTAAGCAGAAGCAGAAGGAATAATTTTATTCTTGGAATCTGTGTGACAAATTATAGTTTGAGGTCTTAGTAAAGGTCGTAGAGAGAATTAGAATGCCTTTATCCACATGATTTATCCATTACTGTAGGACTAGCTATACCAAACAGCTACAATAAGAATGAGAATTTCCATTTTAATTACATGAGGACCAGATTGCTGAAACCTAGACAATTTTAATCAATACCCAATGGAGATACTCCACAGCGGTTTTAAATAATAAAATCTCCATGTGATTCAAAAGTAGGCAGAATTACATATTTCTGCTTAATACATCTATTCTACTTACATGAAATATTTTCTACCCTATCTAAGTGAATGACCAAGGCATTCTAGTTTCTAAATGAGACACTTGGGCATTATATTGTCTTTGGAGACAACAAATGCAGTAACTTTAGTTATGTGAATGGAGTTGGGGTAAAATCAGGCAGCTAGATAGAAATGTGTTCCGTTGAGCATCTTTAAAATTCCATGAAATCAGAAACTTACAAGGAAATTACTTCCAAAGAAGGCTTGATAGAACCACATTATAATCAAAACTAATATTTCACTATCGCTAGCTCCTTTGGAGAAAATACCTATAGATAATGAACAGAATCAAAGTCAAGATTAAGTTGATTTTGTTAAAAACAAATGAAAGCACTTTCTGGAGAGATAATTTGGCCCTTGAGAGTCAAAATCCAATCTTTTAAACAGTATGAGTTCTTCATCCTTTTCCTCAATCAATTATTTAATCCCATTTCAGGAATTTACAGAGTGAATGTTGCCAAGGCACAAAGGTTTTGGAGGACATTGAAATTGAAGGACTGAGCACAATTTAGTCTACACTGGAAAAGTCCCAACATGTGAGTATTTACTAGAAGGGCTCCAAGTGATTACTTTCTCAAAATTAGAGGTTTGACACCAATTAAGTACTTTACTGACTCTCAGTTTGATAAAGCTGATAGTCTATTACATATACAAACTAAAATGCTCTATCAGAAGTTTTATAATTTGCTTTTTAGAAGAGGGAATCACAGGTCACTAAATGAATTAATAATAAATAAAAATGAGGGTTAACAGAATATCCATCTTCAACTCTACCTGGATTAACATTGAGAGTGATGAAACCATCTTAAGTAATTTTTATGCACTCTTGTATTCAATTGTATACCCATTTTCATTCATTTATTTATATATTATTTATGTCACAAGGTACTATGGACTGACTGCTAATGTCTACCCTGATCTCTTCTTGTTTCTATTCTTATTCACATGTAAATTTATAACCATTCCACCAATTCCCAGATTGATGATATTTGAAGGAAGACATTTCAGAGGATAAGCATACATCTACTGATTTATATCAAGTCTTAGGATGGAGAAATAAAATAGGATTAGTTACTTTAATAGGAGAGAATAAGATAGAGATCAGAATACTCTCCTACACGTGAGCTAATAATGAGAAGATACTTATTTGTATGCCACTGAGAGACCCCCTAGCCAGAAAATAAATAAGTACTTTTGTATTAGGCCTTTACCTTTTAGAAATATGAGGTTTTCTGTTGTTTAGTTCTTCTGTCTTTGGTAATTTTGCTATAGCAGCTGAACTGAGACAAGATAAAGATAAAGTTCAGACATGTGGTAATGTGACTTTGGCTATTCTCCAACATCTTCCCTGTGGCTGATTTATGCTTCCTCCTGAATTTGGTATCTGGTTTGTGGTGGATGAGGTATGTGGAGACGAGTTTTAACTTTGTCCCTGTGATGGTTAACCTACAGAATTGACGAGGCGTTGACTTTAAGCAAGGCTTCAATGGTATTGGCAGAGGAAATTGAGTGTGAGTTAGTGGCCTATGTGGGGAAACTCTACTCTCAGTGAGAGTGGATATCATCTTACCAGCTGAGGAGAAGGATTAAAACAAAACAAAACAAAACAAAACAAAACAAAAAACATAAGCAGAAGAAAATTGATCTCCCCTCCTAGAACACGGGCATTCTTCTGCAACTCTTGAACATTTGAACACTGTTCTGTCTGAGCTTTGAACAAGACTAACAATAGTGGCTCTGGAGCATCTTAAGCCTTCCATCTCAGGTTGAGTTGCACGGTGGTTTCCCAGGTTCTGAGACATCCAGATGTGAATTAGATAATGCTATCAGCTTCTTTTTTTCTACAACCTACATGAAACTACTCAGCCTCCATAATAATGTGAGTAATGTCCTCTTGCATGTTTATACTTGACTTTTTTTAATCACTTATACTTTTATATGTTAATCTATTTGTCTATCTATATCTGGTTTCTATCTACCCTGTCTCTATCTGTATCTTTTATTTTTTTTGACGAACAGTTATATTAGCTGTTATAGAACATGACAACATTAATTTATTCTCTATTTCTCTTCATTCATATTCCAGCTTCTAAGACTACTAGCGGTACCTATTTCATCAGGCTAAGAAAAAAATTAAATAGCGGTATATGCAAACTGGTTCTCTATACAAACTTTGTTCCTAATGAATATCTGTAGAAAGGTGGCCCCTGTGGGTAAAAACAGCATTCCTGAAAATCAATAATAAGAGCCTTAACAAGATGCTCTCTTGAGTCAAAGGGAAGAAAGCAGACCAAAAGCTATCTTTTTGTGACCCAGTAAATGAAAAGAATAAGAGAAAACAAAAACAAAACAACAACAACAACAAAAAACCAGACTACTCCAAAGAAAGAACTTTAGAAATTAATAAAGCGAGCAAGAGTATATGAAGAAGCAGATCTGTTACAGACCCAGCCATATTAGTCCCTGCCAGGGAGAAGGGAATCAAGAGTCTTCCAAAATGTAAACAAGGCAGCATTGGTGAAAAGAACACCCAAGTCCACAGCACTCACGGGAATTTGCTATTCAGAGCTGAGCTACTTTGAAGTTCTGGTAATTTAGAAAAAATATTGAGAAATAGAGAAAATGCATACACATGTATGGGGGTACATGCATGTGTGTGGTGTGTGTATGTGTGTGTGTGTGCCCGCACGCGTGCGTGAGCGCACGTGCATTTGATATCTTTGTTGATGGCTTTCTACCTTATTTTAGCCAGCATCTCTCCTTGAAACCAGAGTTTAGTCTAACCAGCCAGCTTGGCCTAGAGAACCCTGATATTAAATGTCTCTAGTCCTGGGGTTATAAGCAGCAGTCACACAAGCTCAGCTTAAAAGTAGTGCAATTATTACTTGATAATTTCTTAATGTATATAATATGTGTTGATCATCTTCATAAACAATTCTATCTCTCTTTTCATCTTCCATTTTCCTTTCTTCCTAACAAATTCCTGTTTTAATTTTATGCCTTTTAAAAAGCTAATAACATGTGGAGTTTGCTTAGGGCTGCTTGCATAAGCATGAGGTGATGTTATTAACCGGATCATGGGTCCCTTATCATTGTCTGCATCCTAAAAGGAAAATAACGCTTTATCCCTCAACAGCTATTGATGGTCAATATATCCTCATCTGGGAATGGGGCCTCATGGACCTCTCCCTCATCAGTGATGGATGGATGGATGGCTTGCTCTTATATAGTTCTTACACATGTAACCACATTTCACCATAATCCTTCCCATGCTCCAGGTCTTGAATTATTTTACTGTACCATCTTCTACACTGTTATCAAACCTTGGGAGATTTATAGAGTTCTGTGTTTAGGGCTGAACAATCAATATTTACTCCTATTAGTGCTTTGACCAGTTATGATTCTCCACATTAACTACTATGCAATACATAAAACTTCTCTGGGTAGGAATTGTAAGAACCATGAGTGGTAGATGACTTCTAGGAAGCAGCGTCTTCCAGGCACATGATGACTGATAGACATATACAAGCACAGAAATGGATCCACAGTCTCAGCCCGGAACACAAATCTATTTCCAATTGAGACCTGCAGGTAAAAGGAAAATCAGGTTTCACCAATGGAGTATTACTGTGTATATCAACTTGACTCCAGGGCAGTCTCCATGCCAAGAAAGATTTTATAACCAAAAAAGAACTCCATAGTTTTTGTGGACTTTTTGTTTTATTTGGCAGTTTTGTTTTGACTGTGTGTGTGTGTGTGTGTGTGTGTGTGTGTATGTTTTAATTGAGAGAGAGTGAATTTTGATTGGTGGGAGATATGGAGGTCCTGGGAGTTGAGGAAGGGGAAACATGACCAAAATATGAAAAATAAATAAAAAATAAATATTTAGACAATAAAAAGAGAAGTAGTAATCTAAGTGCATAACAAAGTTTATAGGAGGCCTTTTGATGATGGAACCATGTATGGCACTATTCTTGGGGAGATATGAAAAAACATCAGCTCACCCCAGATAACGAACTATGACAGATCAAAATACAGATATCACCAGAGTCTAACTTGGTGAACCAATGACTTTTATTGAACTTCTTTGCCGGGGAAAGAAATGATTTTAAAGCAGCTGCATTGCCGAAACCCACGTGAGCATGGGTGGCAGCCCACAAAGCAGAGAGCCTGGAGCATGCCGTACCACGCACAGGCAGCTCTACAGACTGTAGAATGTCCTTTTCTGGTGACTCAGTTGGGCTGATACTCTTCTGGACAGCTCAGTTGATCTTTGTTTCATTGATCTTCTAGGCAGTTCATCTTGTCTCTGCTTTTACCTGGCTGTTTGGGTGGTCTGAGTCTCTTCTAGGTAGCTAGGCTTGTAGGAGAGTGACTTTTATCACTCATCACTCTCCTATACACACACACACACACACACACACATATATATATATATATATATATATATATAAATTCATGTTTCAAGAACACAAAACAACATTCATGTCATTAACTCAGTTTTAAAAATACTTTCCCACAATATTTCTGTATTAGTTTCGACAATGATGTATTTTATACACACTGTGTTCATTCTTAATGCAGATTCTCACTTAGTGCATTTTAAATTGATTTCATATTATTAGGCAGGATACTTTCTCAAGTGGAGAAAATAATAGCATTTATGAACTCATAGACTTCTAGTGTAGATATAGATCATGTTATGGTGGCCTGAGAATTCTGGGTCCTAAAGGGCTCTCCTCTGTGTTTCTCATAGTCACAATGAATCACTTGGACATTAACTGTGAGTTTCCATCTTTAGGCCAAGTTGGTTGGCACACTGACTATATGAACCTCCTGAGAAGCTGAAGCTGGCAGGAGGTGAATCATATATACAGTTCTTCTCAATCACAAGGTATCAGAGGGCCAGGAAGTGGTGTCCTAATGACTAAGTTTTATTTTTTTTACTTTTTATTAGATATTTTCTTCATTTACATTTCAAATGCTATCACAAAATCCCCTATACCACCCCCTGCCCTGCTCCCCAACCCACCCATTTCTGCTTCCTGGTCCTGGCATTCCCCTGTACTGTGGCATATGATCTTCCCAAGACCAAGGGCCTCTCCTTGATTGCTTACTAGACCATCCTCTGCTACATGTGCAACTAGAGACACAAGCTCTGGGGTTACTGGTTAGTTCATATTGTTGATCCTCCTATAGGGTTCCTGACCCCTTTAGCTCCTTGGATACTTTCTCTAGCTCCTTCATTAGGAGCTCTGTGTTCCATTCAATAGATGACAGTGAGCATCCACTTGTGTATTTGCCAGGCATTGGCATAGCCTCACAAGAGATAGCTATATCAGGGTCCTGTCAGCAAAATCTTGCTGGCATATGCAATAGTTTCTGGGTTTGGTGGTTGTATATGTGATGGCTGTCTTAACTCAATTACAAAAGAATACACATGATATGAACTCACTGATAAGTGGATATTATCCCAGAAACTTAGACTACCCAAAATACAATTTGCAAAACACATGAAACTCAAGAAGAAGGAAGACCAAAGTGTGGATACTTTGTTCCTTCTTAGAATGGGGAACAAAATACCCATGGAAGGAGTTACAGAGACAAAGTTTGGAGCTAAGATGGAAGAAAATGTCCATCCAAAGACTGTTCATGAACTCTTGGGTAGAGAGGAACCTAGTGAATCTGGCCAGTCTTAAGGACTTTTCAGGGTTATCTTGAGTTGTTTACTTACTGAGTTTAAGGAGTTTCCCTGTGAGGTGGAGTGTTTTACCTCCCCTTTGAACATCCTGTTGAATCTCCTTGTTTTAAATGCCCTATGCCTTAAGGAATATCCCTTCAAGATGGAAGGTTTTAATATTGGAGGAGACCACTACATACTACTATTTAGCAAACAACATTAGTAGAGTCCCACTTAGGATCTATGATCTCCCCACCAATGTTAAGACCATGTTTAGAGTATTGTGAATTTCATCCTATGGATTGGGCCTCAAATCCAACCAGAAAACAGTCGACTACCACAGTACTCATGTCACTATGGACACATCCTGTCTGGAGGACTGGTATTGCACACTAGAGGTTCTAGAACTGGGTCAGATCATTGATGATTTTCTTCCACTAGAAGCCTTCCTAGATATGTCTGGCATTGTGAAAGCAAGCTAGAATAGTCCATGTGTGTTCCATGCCAGTTCAAGGTGGACCTGGCATGGAGCTGACATGATGATCCTTGATTTCTCGATGCACTGAAGTGTGAAGTCTTCAGAAATAGGGACTTAAGGGTTTCAATGAGCAACCAGGAGAAGTACCAATAGCCTACCTTGTGTCAGAAACAATGAGTCTTCCCTGAGTGGTTAATAGGGATGTATTTCACAAATGGCACTGAGATTTCATTTAATAATCCATGGCTTCCAGGGGCAGCATTATCCTCAAAATCAGGATATTGCCACTCAAAATCTTTTATATTTTAATTTGCTTACTAAGCAATTTTCCCTAGGCTGTCCATGTATCTTCCATTTGATTTACCTTCCCTTCCACTTCCTGTCTTCCTACTCTCCTATTCTTACCAGTGACTCCTATTCTGGGTTAAAATTTTTATCCCAGTATTCCCTTTATCTGACTTCCTATCATGCGTGTTTTACGATCATTTCTCCTTCTGTGGTCTCGTCTGTTTTTTTTTTTTTTTTTCCCTTTTTTCTTTTCTAGCTTCCAGACTTACATAGACATTTCAAACACATTTTAAGCACTCAGAATTCACATTCAAATTTAATATTTGATATGAGTGAACACATGTAGGCGTTGCATTTCTGGGCTCAGGTTATTTCATTCATTATGGTATTTCCCAATTCCATTCACTCTCTTGTGAACTTCAAATTTTCATTTTTCTTTATAGGTAGGTAAAGTTTTATGACATATATATTTTTATGACTATATATATATATATATATATATATATATATATATATATATATATTCTATATCAGTTTGCTTCCCCACTAATGGTGTAGAACTATTTTCTAGTCCTGACATTGTCACCAAAATTAGTTGTCATTTATTTTCTTGGGGATAGCCACTCACACTGTAGTGACATGGAATCTCAAGGTGGTTTTAATTTGCATTTTCTGATTGATAAGGATAGTGAACATTCATTCAAAAGTTTAGTAACCATTTATATTCTCCACTTCTGAGAACTTTCTGTTTGGTTCCATAGTCCTTTTAGTTTTTGGAATTGAGTTTTTTCTTTTCTTGATGTTTAGTTTCTTTAGTTCTCTATATATTCTAGATATAAATCCTCTATTGCATTATAACTGACAAAGATTTTTGTTGCAGTAGTTTTTAACCCCAATAAAACCATATGAAACCACACACTCCAGTTATTATATTT
Source organism: Mus pahari (assembly GCF_900095145.1). Classification (NCBI taxonomy): domain Eukaryota; kingdom Metazoa; phylum Chordata; class Mammalia; order Rodentia; family Muridae; genus Mus; species Mus pahari. The sequence goes on from NC_034593.1 coordinate 53,289,172, forward strand.
ATAAGCTATAAGCCTAGACTGGGCAGTTCTATCACCACACCAACTTATCCCCCAGCTATGATACCCTTGCTACTTGCAATTTCTCTGGGCCAGGTGGTTCTGCTCCATCTTCTCTTCCTCCTACTACCTCTCTTCTTCTCTTTTAGACCTCCTGTCCCACCTTTTTCTTTCCTTGCCCAATCCCATACTCTAGCCTTTATTTGACCAGGTCAAAAGATACATATGATATTACCTGAGTATGTGAGCAACTGCTCCTTGGAGGGCAGCCCCTCCCAAGGAAACAAAATTAGCATCAGAAAACAGCATCAAGACAACATACAACAGATTTTCTCCAATTCTGACTAGAAAAAAAATTCTTCCAGCATGAGGTATTCCAGATCCAGAAAGATAAATATGGAGTATAATCACTTATATGTGGACACTAGCTGCTAAATAAATGATAATAGAACTACAATATCAAGATCCAGAGAGATTAGGCATGATAGGAGTAGGGAATAACATGTGTTATTTTCCTGGTTTCCAGATTTCCCTGGAAGGGGAAAATAGAATAGATTGTGTGGGTGGACTGGGGCAGCGAGGGGACAGGAGTGGAATAGTCAGGTAGGGAGTAGGAGGGAAAATGTGATTGAGAGAGAGAAAGTATAGAGAAACAACTAAAATTGAGGGGAATTTGAGGGTAGTAGGGAACCTAGTGTAGTGGAAATTTCCTAAAGTATATGAAGATAATGCTAATGAAGTTTCCAAATAATGTAGGGGAGACAGAATCCCAACTGGCCACCCTTGTGACTAAATAAAGCTTCCAGTACTGGTACTGAGTTCCTGAGTTACTGCTAATTGAGTTGTTGGCCTAAAGGGTCCCATGGAAATTCCCAAACAACCCAGGATGTTTACAATACAATAGAGTGATCTCCATATACAGATAGCAAGATCCCATTGCTAAAGACAATATCCACACAACTCACTGAATGAAGAGGAAGAACTGGTGCCTATATAGAACCTTCACCCCCATACTAGTGTCTTTGGTGTAGGAAGGTAACCTGCAGGCTACCAAAAGAAAAACAAATAACAACATAGTCACAAAACCTTTGATCTGCAAACTGTCTTGCCTGTAAAATATTTTAAGTCAATGGTGACACAAAGCAACCAACCAATATCTGATTTGATGGAAGCTATACAAGACACTGCTTGGGTGACCAAGAACCAAAGACTAGATAGCACAGAGACCTAGGGCAAAACCAAATACTGCTCATCAACTTGTGTCTACCTGTGAAGATCTGGAGTACTGGACTAGGATCTCAGGACCTAAAAACCTGGGGTGAGCCTCAGTCTAATGCTGTAGACAAACTTTAGTTTCAGTGTACTTATATACATGAATGTAACAAAGAAAGCAATGATCTGAGTAAGGTTGTTTGAGTTCAGAGAAACATGGTCAGAAAAATATGTAAAGAAACGTTAATACACACATACTAAATATTAGCAGAGCAGCCCTTTCATCGAACTTTCTCAGGAGAAACCAATTTAAATATATAATTGTCCAGCATGTACTATAAATTATATCTTGAAAAGCATGAAAGTAGGCAAAAGGCTATATTCAGATTTAGGGTACACTGACCATATTTGTTTCTATAGACATGATCTGGCATACAACACAAAATAAATATATCTTATAAATTAAACGTAAATGGTTGTCTCAGGAGCCTCTGAGCCTTTCCTTCCCTGTCCAGTTAGCCATGTTCATTGTTACCATCTTTGTTCAGTTCAGGTTTGAGCACTCCTGTTGCTGAGTGGAGCTTCTGCTGTTACTAGGAGACATTCCCACAGGAAACCCACTGATCCTCGGGCTTATAAGACTTTCTGTCTCCTCTCTTCAGTGGTCCCTGAGCTTTAGGTGTGAATGGGCCTCTTGGGACTGGGCTCTAAAAGTCTGTAATTTGATTGGTTGTGGTTTTCTGTAGTGATCTCCATCTGAAGTTTCCTTGATTGGGTATGAAGATCTGCAAAATATCGTCTGTGCTGAGGATTTTTGTTTATCTGGGGTCTTTTGTGATTTCACAAAAATCCATAGGAATTTTAGGATTTTCTTTTTCTGTTTATACACACAATGGCTCTGGAGTTTTTAATGGAATGGCATTGAGCATGTATATCAATTTTGGTAAGAGGTTTCATAACATTAATTACTGTAATCCATGCATGAGCACAGGCTGTCTTTTCATCTTTTAGTAACTTCCTCAATTTTATTCTTAAGTCTTTTAATGTTTTCATTGTAGTAAGTGATTATGAAGGAATTTACTTCCCAGATTTCTTCCTCAGTGTGGTTTTTCAGTGCTCTATAGAACAGCTATTGATTTCTATATATTGATTTTTGTATATTGATTGAGGCCTTACCACTTCGATGAAAGTGTGTATCAATGCAACCCTATAGGTGGAACAACAATATGAACTAACCAGTACCTCCAGATCTCATGTCTCTAGCTGCATATGTAGTAGAAGATGGCCTAGTCAGCCATCATTGGGAAGAGAGGCCCCTTGGTCTTGCCCCAGTACAGGGGAACACCAGGGCCAAGAAGTGGGAGTGGGTGGGTAGGGGAGCAGGGGGGAGAGGGTATAGGGGACTCTGGGGATAGCATTTGAAGTGTAAATGAAGTAAATACCTAATAAAAAATTGGAAAAAAAACCCAGAGTTTTCTCATGCTATCTTTAGAGGCCTCTTCTATTCAGAATCAAGTCCTAGTTTAGATCTCCGTATGTCTTTGCTTCTGTCTAATGCTCCTCCTCCCGGCTTGAGGCCCCACGTGCCCTTAAGGATCTTTCATTCTAATAACCACCGTCCCCGAAAGGAAGAGTGAATTATATGTCAACTTCTGTTCTGGGCCAACGGTTGATTTTATCTCCTTTGCCTTTAACACTATTCTCTGACCTTTGATTAGAAAATTAAGATAATTAGTATCCCTGCGATTTTGATCTTTCAGTGTTTGGTTTTGCCTGCTTTTGTCTTGCTTAATTATTTGAATGTAGGTTACTTTTTTCCTATGACTTCATGGACAGATTTATCTTTCTTTTTAATTTTATCCCTAGTTCTCCTGCAGACATCTCCTCAGACTTAATAAGTTTATTTACAGACCTTTTCTTCTTTACATTTTTTCCACTGAGTTTTAGTAGTAAGACTTGTGTATAATCCACCAAGTCACTTAGAATTCTCTGTGCTTTTTTTTGGGGGGGGGGACTGGGTTTTGTTTGTTCTCTCTCCCTCTCCCTCCCCCTCCCCCTCTCCCTCCCTCTCTCCATCTCCCTCTCTCTCCCTTCCCCCTCTCTCTTTCTGTGTGTTTGTGTGATGGAAATTAAATATACAATTTAGACCCAGTACTTAAACAAAAAACATTGGTTGTTTGAAAAGATAATCAGTTTAACAACCTCCAAAACTTTCCAAGATAAGGAAAGACCTAATATAATTAGAGATAAAAATGGGAGGTTATAGTACATTCCAAAGATATTTGTAGAAGCATAAAAATGGCCATATTGATTATAATGTTCTATTGATTGGATGGAAATCCCAAGAAAATTCTAATTATGTTATTCAAAGAACTAGAAGATAATCTTTAAATATTTAGGAAAGCACATGTGCACATGCGTGCATGTGCACATGCATACACACACACACACACACACACACACACACACACACACAGACACACACATGCCAATAACCAATGGAATCCAAAGCAGAAAGAGCATTGCAAGGAATGTCACAACACCTGATCTCAAACTACACTACAGACTCATAACGAAACATCATCTTGGCACAAATGCAGACACATATGACCACAGAATAGACTAGAAGTCTCAGAATTCAAACAATTACAGCCACATAATTTTTTTAAATAAAAGATGTCAAAATATACATTGGGAAAGAAAGACTTTTCAACAAATGCTGCTAAGTCTTAAAAATGAGAGAGAAGTTCATGGAAATGAGCTAACGTGACAATCCTTCAGAATGAGCTTCATCAGGAGAGACAGCATCATGATTATGGCCTTGAAATTTGGGGAACTCTAAAAGAGTTATCATATAGTTGTGTGTCATATTCAAAGCAGCATGAAGGGAAAGGGGTTTTTCAGCCAAATTCATAGAACAAAGGGCAGTCATAGATTTACAGACTTTCAGTGGGTAGATAATGCCACTCTGAACCACCTAGCCTGGCCTAGCCTACAGGCAGAACTTTCAAAGAGGAGAAACACTGGGGACAAAACTCAAAGATGCCTCATTCCTAGGCAGATGAGAAGAGACTTTTTTTTCCCTCCCAAGACTAAGTGCTTTGTCTGGGCCCCTCATTTCTTTGTGCCTTCTGGGATGAGGAAAACGGCACCTAGAGTCTTTGATCCAACACTAAGGAAACTGTAGGAAGATGAAACTAGATGCATGTATCACTTACTCTGCACAAAGTCATCTCAAAACAGGTCAGCATTCTGAGTAAAGGGCCTTGCTGAAGCTGCAACTGCCAGAGAAAGACAAAACAGTGCAGCCGCAGCCAAGCTTTCATAAATGCTTCAGCAGCACAGGAGGTAGGACAACAACTGACACGGGCAAGGAATTAAACTAACAAACATCTTCACTACACCGGAAACAAAAAGACACTTTCATAGAAGAAATACACATGCTCAGAAAATACTTGGAAAAAGGTTAGTTGGTGAGGAAGTGGTGAAAGAGAAACCCTTATTCACTGTGTGAGAGTCAAACTGGTGCAGCTACTCTGCAAATCAGTGTGAAAATCCCTCAAAATTTAAAAGTAGAACTTCTAAATGAAGACGCTACACCCCTCCCCATCACTCAGTCATCATCTTGCAGAGAGTAGATACTGTCACAGCCATGGCTTTTGTTGCCCTGTTCACAATAGTTAAGAAATTGAATGATAAACAGATCAATGGATAAAAACGTTAATACACACAAAGGATTTGTATTTAACCATAAGAAAAAGCAAAGTCATGACATTAATAGAAAAATAGTGTGACTGGAGACATATATAAAACAAAGGACACTTTTAATTATTTTGTATGTTCATTTCTAAATATGCAAGTGTTTGAGATCATCATGAAAACTGAATAAAAGAGGAGGCAGATGATGAACAAAATAACCATATATTCTCATTGTGATAAAAATGGAGATAATCCACAGCAGCTTCTTTGCCATGGTTGCAACCAAATGCTCTGGATGTACTACCACACATCAACAACCACGGAAGACTCTGAAAAGTAAAAGCACTGAATATATAGACGAATAAGACCAAATCTGAAAACAATACTCATTGAGTTTGTAGTTACTTCCACTTCCTCCTGTTTTATTTTATGTATTTCAAGGACAAGACCAGCATGGAGCTGTGCCCTTATTGCTGGAAGTAAATTCAGAGAGAAACTGTTTATGCCTAGAAGAAGGGATAGCATCAGCAATGGGGGTTAAACACACACATGAGGGGGGGGGGCAGAACGGCAGAAAGAGAGAGAGAGGGAGAGGGAGACGTTGACGGAGAGGGAGAGGGAGAGGGAGACGGAGACGGAGACGGAGACGGAGACGGAGACGGGAGACGGGAGACGGGAGACGGGAGACGGAGACGGAGAGGGAAGCACACACATCTTTTAACTCAGAGGCCTAGGAAAAGAGAGCCTCAGAGATTGCAGAGATAGGGGTTGATCTGACCTGGAATAGCTCTGATATGTGTGAGATGTACATATTTAAAAACACAGATTCTAAGGAGCAGCACAGGTTCAACAGCCCTGGAACAGGGAGCAGAACTGGGGGTGAAACTGCGGGAAAATGAGGAAAACATGGGACAGGAAAGTGGCTCTTTGTTCCAGGACTTAGTCTTTTTCTGCTAATAAAGGCAGGAAATGTCAGATGGCTCTGATAAAACCAGATTGCTCAGGAAGGCAATACATATTTTTCAAAAGATATCTGTAAAGAAAAAGCAATAAATGAAGTGTGCTTACCCAGGGCCAGAATCATACATGTTCTTCTCAATAATATCTCAACCAAGCATGTTAACGGACATAGGGAGGCTGGGAGGATCTGGGAGGAGTTGGGAGAGGAAAAGAATAAGAAAATATATTGTATGAAGAAAATTAAAAATATGTAGAAAGAGAAGATGCCATAAATTTGGTTATTTTGAGACGGAGCTCACTGAGAGCCAGGGTGGCTGGCTTGAGCCTCACACTGCTGTGGTTGCACCTGTAGACCATGTGGCTTTGTACCACCACCACCACCATTCCTGTCTTTTTCAGGTTTTAAGGGTAATTTTTGGAAGAAGATTTTTCACTTTGTGATTTTTCTTTTTATGATGTATAAATGCTAGTTAGGTCTTCTTGGCATCATTTTTCCATTCCATTGTTTTGTTTTGTTTTGTTTTTGTTTTGAGTAGTTTAAATCCTATGTTGTATATACTCTGGTTCCTCCTCTTCTGGAGATCCCACTGGAAATTCCAAAAGGTTTACTAACTGTTGGCCCTTTTCATTGCTAGCAAGAAAATCTTGTCATTTCTTTTGTGGTCGCCATGTGAAGGAACATATATATATCGTGAAACAACAGTGAACTCACAAACCCACCTGGTGTACCTCACAGAGCTGTCTCTGCTCTCGGCACACCTGTAAGTATATGGTCAGTTGGGAATTTCTACAAAACTTCATATGCAGATATATTTTCTCACCATGTCTGCATGTACTTCACAAGATGGAACTACTGGTCTGTGCCCCTTGAACAGAAGGCTTTTCTCTGTATCCTTGGGATATTGTAGGCTGTGGGGGTTTCCTCTTTTCTAGCAATCAGAGGTCTTTGGGAGAATGTTCTGCTTTACCATCTATGGGTGCAACATTCTTCAAAAATAAAATTTCACTGGCTTTTATTTGGATTTGAATACTTTATGTTTTTGGTTTGTTTCTTGGCTTAGTGTCTTAGTTGAGGTTTATATTCCTATAGAAAACATCATGACCATGAAGCAAATTGGGGAGGAAAGTGTTTATTAAGCTTACACTTCCACATTGTTGTTCATCACCAAATGAAATCAGGACAGGGACTCACACAGGGCAGGAACATGGAGGCAGGAGCTAATGCGGAGGACATGGGGGCAGGGTGCTGCTTACTAAATTGCTTCCCCTGGCTTACTCAGCTTGCTTTCTTGTAGAACCCAGGACTACCATCCAGTCCAGGGATGGCACCACTTACAATGGATCCTCTTACTCTTGATCACTGATTGAGAAAACGCCTTACAGTTGGATCTCATGGAAGCATTTCCTCAAGGGAGTCTTCTTTCTCTGTGATAACTCTAGCTTGGGTCAAGTTGACACACAAAACCAGTCAGTACGCTTGTTTGTTGGTTTTTAAGATGTAGTGTGTGTGTGTGTGTGTGTGTGTGTGTGTGTGTGTGTGTGTGTGTCACAGGAGTGCCCCTGGTACTCTCAGAGGCCTTGATAAGGCATCAAATTCCTTGAGACTGGAGTTACAGGTGGTTTTGAGCCACCTGATCTGAATGTTTTATAAGAAAGCTAGGTCCTCTGCAAGAATGGTGGTGTATGCTCTTAACTGCTGGGCTATGACTCCAGCCTTTGAAATAGTTTAGAGGTTTTTATTTGTCTGTTTGATTGATTATTTTAATTATGTCTAAGTTCTTTAACTTTTCTCTTTGTTTCTAATACCATCTCTTTTTCAATATTATCAGGAATCCATGCAGCACCCAACCAAGCCACCTTTACTCCCTTCCTGAGCCAGTTACTTACCACATATGGCTGTGGTCTAAATAACCAATTCAGAAGGATTCTTCTGTTAAATTAACCTTGGAAAGTCCATTTCACTAACAGTAGATCTGGGTCCTAGTTTAATTCAACTAACAAATTGCTTGAGTGCTTTGTATAATAATATTCTCAACTAAAATTTAAGAAATTACATGAAATGCATGGCCATTTTTGTATTATTTATCACCCCTCCCCCAACCCTATTCTAGCCAGAATCAAGGTCTGTACCAATTGTAGGTACAGGAGCTTTTCCCTCCTGCTCCCCCTCACCCAGAATAGAAGCTTCTTGCCAATTGCTGTTTTATCAGGGGCCATTTTTATCCATTTCTCTGTGGCTTTGTACATCCTGTTTTCAATTTCAAAGCCAAAGTGGTCAATAAACACATTACTCTCAAGGTGAATTTTGCAATGTTCTCAAATTTCCCAGTCAGAGGGCCTTGTTTTTCTCTCTGTGATTTGCTGGCAATTGTCTTCTTTTCTTCATGTCTTTGCTATCACTCAAGTCTAATTTCCAATTCCCTCTCAGGCTTTCTATATCAAGTTGCATTGTTCGTAAATAAAAGAAAAAACTACCCATTGCCTGTCTTGGCCCAAATAGTTTTTACTCTGAACAATTTAAAAGATGGATGCTAAGCTATATATTCTCTGCTGAATGACAAACTCAACGAAATAAGATACAGAATGACGTAAGCAAGAAATGGGACCGGAAGAAATCTGCCACAAATACACCCGCAAGCTAAGAAAGCTGTACTCACGCTTGATCTTTTCTCTGTCCTGATATTTGTGAAATGCTAAATCTCCTCAACCTTATTTTCCATCCCTAATGGGCTTTTTGCTGCCTGACCTAGTCTGATGCATTCTATTTAGGATTGCCTACTATACCATGTCTGCTGCTTGTTTCACAGAAACTGAGTTTCCCCACTGAGTGGTTTTTCTCTGTGATCTTTAATTTGTCATCCATGTTGTTGATTTTCCACCCACATTAGTGACTTTCATGACTATGTTTTGGGTGATTTCCTCACTTTGGGCTTCAAAGCTGATTATGATGTGAGAATCCATCCTCAGTGGCCACACAAACTACTTAAACAACAATCTAAGTCAAATAGAGATAATTTATTGAATGCCACACCCCAAGAATCATTGATCAGGGCCATGTTCAAGGCTCGGGAGCAGAACTGTGACCTTGAGTTAAGATCCTACAAAGTTTTTAAGCCAAAAGTTCACAAACATCTGTGCCAAGTTATTTCATCAATCAGGATTTAGGGATATGGAATTTCCTTAGGAGCATGTCTTTGTTGTACACTTATCCTGCTCCTATTGGTTGGGGTATTCAACTGTGGCAGGGGATTTGCCTTGTCTAACAGTCAGGATGAGACTTGTCTGACATTCATGTCTTAACTTGCCAACCAAGATGTCAGTTACCCATAACATGTCTCTTTCTGCCAATTAAGATGACAGTTCCCAGGGGGATGTTGGGAACTTAAACTTTACTCCTATTAAACTGACTCCTATTCAAAATGGAAGTTTGTTCCCTATAGTTACTTATATTGGTGCAAATGTCTCTCTTATGTTTGGGTCCCTCCCAGGGGCAGCTTATAAAAACAAATACCATAAAAGTTTATATACAGGTGCCAGAAGTGCTGCTGGGTGATTGGTTCAAGTCCAAGTGTATTGTGCGATTCCCTACAAAGCAGTCCTACTAACTTCTGTTGTGATTAGCTTTCAAGGGCACATAACTTAGGCTTGAGAAAGTTTCTGAGTAACAGCAGAAACAACATATGAGAAAGTTGCCTCAAAATAGAAGTAACAGCAAAAATGGCTGGCTAGTCAGGTAACAGTTACCCAGAACTTAATATTTTACCTGGGCCTTAACATTCCATCTAGGCCTTAATATTTTACATAGACCTTAACAATTTGGCTTTCCATGTTACTTCTGTCTTTCAATGTTTTTTATGTGTGTATGCATTTTTATGAATATCATCTGCATGTATGTGGGTATCTGTGGAGGCCAGAAGAGGGTACCAGGTACCCTAGAAGAGGAGTAATATACAGGTGGTTGTGAGCTTCCTGAGTTGGGTTCTTCTGGGAGAGCAGGAAGTGCTTTAAGTTTCTACTCCTTATCTCTTTAATTAGCAAATTGCAGATTGGTGGCTCAACCAATTTTGACCTTCATACCTCCATAAAACTGAAGACTCCTTTAGTTTTTCAGACACTCAATTGCATACATGGGATTGGAGGGCAGGAGATGTCATCAAAAAGGCTAGTTCCCAGATACCCCAAGTTATTCTCTTACCTCCAAGTGAGCAGGCCAAGATAAAATGGCAAAAGTATTCCCAAATGTAGCCCATTCTAGATCTAAACTGGAATTCCATAATCTCAACCTGAAATTATTTTTTACTATTCTTTTATTAAACATTTTATACATTTGATCATGTTTTCCTCTCTCCAAATTCTTCCAAGATCTTCCCTACCCACCCAATTGTAAAAGTTAAAAAATAAAACAAGAAACCAAACCAAACCAAAAATGCTGCCCCCTCAAAAAACCCCACACAAACACAAAAAGAAAAATTAAAAAAAAAAAA
>NC_034593.1:53300308-53301306 GCF_900095145.1 Mus pahari
CCTTGCTTCTTGGTCATGACGTTTGTGCAGGAATAGAAACCCTGACTAAGACCTGCAGCAATCCCTGAACCTTGTGGAGAAGGGCTTATGAAGACGTGCCAATGAGGACTGCATGCTCTAAAGTCTTTCACTCTCTGCACATTGTGCAGTTGTGGGTCTCTGTGATCATTGTAAAGGCTTCATTTTCTGTTTGTCTTCTAGAGCTGTCTTCTAAAGGCATTAGCTGGTAGCCTTAGGCAAAGGGGAACTGTTGGCCTTTCCTCTTCAATGCTGTTTTATGAGTCTGCATTACAGCCTTTATTAAGGGAACTCTATCAACCTTCTCCTTGGTACTCTCATTAGATGATGGCTTGAGAAAGAGGATTTTATAACATTCAACATAGAATTAGGTGAATTTACGATACACATTTCCCCATTTTATGAGAAATTAAAAATCTAACTGCTGTGTGTATTGATGTCTTTAAACTTTATGCCAGGTAATGGAAGGCATCTGATCCTAATGAGTAATTTGACAATTGATATTCTATGTTGAAAATATTCACTGGAGAGGACAATGCTCTGTGACAAGTTAAAGGAACAATAGGCACAGTCCATGGCTTCATTCAGGAGGGAAATTATATCCCAGGTTGGTACTCTTGGTATACAATTAGTGCCTGGTCCAGAAATGTATTCTTCCTTCATCTCTTCACTTTACTTTTTCTTTTACATGCATAAGCAAGCAGAAAATATAGCTTATCCTCACTAAAAATTACAAGAATAAAAAATTTTGATGTAAATTTTGATCCTATTGAGTAAGGGATTTCCATCTTTGAAGCCACCTCTTGCTATTTAGCTCTAACATGGAGAGGGAGAGACACAAACAGGCAAAGACAGACACAGACAGACACAGACAGACAGACACAGACAGACACACAGACACAGAGACAGACACAGAGACAGACAGAGACAGACACAGACAGACAGACACAGACTGGCAGACAGACAGACACAGACAGACA
>NC_034593.1:53301514-53308714 GCF_900095145.1 Mus pahari
GACAGAGACAGACACACATACACACACACAGACAGAGACACACACAGACACACACAGACACACACAGAGACAGACACAGACACACAGACACAGACAGACAGACACAGACACACAGACAGACAGACACACACAGAGATAGACACAGACACACACAGAGATAGACACAGACACACACAGAAACAGACACACAGAGACAGACACACAGAGACAGACACAGAGACAGACACAGACTGACACAGACAGACACAGAAACACAGACAGACAGACACATAGACACACACAGACAGACACAGACAGACAGACACAGACAGACACAGACAGACACAGAGACAGAGACAGACAGAGATTCACACACACAGACAGACAGAGACAGAGACACACAGATACACACAGACACACACAGACACACACAGACACACACACAGACACACACACATAGAGACACACATTAGACACACAGAGAACCACACACAGACACACAGACACACACAGACAGATAGAGACACACACAGACAGAGACACACACAGACAAACACAGATAGACAGAGACACACAGATACACACAGATAGACGGAGATAGACAGAGACAGACACACACAGACAGACAGAGACAGAAACACAGACACACAGAGAGAGAGAGAGACACACACACACACACAGACACACACAGACACACACACAGAGACAGACAGACACAGAGACAGACACAGACCCACAGACAGATAGACACACAGAGACAGACACAGACACACACAGAGACAGACACACAGAGACACACAGAGACAGACACAGACAGACAGAGACACAGACAGACAGACACAGACAGACACAGACAGACACAGACAGAGAGATTTAAGCATGGTTTGGTCTTTTGCTTTCACAAGTCATCTAATTGAACCTTATCAAACCTTATCAAAAGTCTATGTCATAAAGCTACATTATTGCTACTTATTTCATCCATCTTCTCCAAACATGAGAATAAGCTACAGAAGCAGACAGCAGTCTAAAAGTTCCAAGTAAACATTCAAATTTAACTTTGGGATTTTTTTCATTAAAAAACAAACCAAACCAAAACAGATGGAAGAAAGACAGTATAAATGACTTAGGAAGAAATATTACAGGTTAGAGAATAAGCTCAATTACTGTAGTAGCTTTAGCTCTAGGAAATAATAATACATTTATCCAGGAAGTTAAAAACCAGCTAGATCAGAGAGACTTCAGGCTAAAGAGATCATCTTGAAGGGATAAATGTTATCAAAAACTGTAGGGAACCAAGACACTCAAGATCTCCCCCTGTGGGGCTCTAAAATAGCAGGGTCTTTTTATGAAAAAAGATACGTGATTAGAAGAGATGATGTCCCACCCTCCAAAGCAAAAAAACAGACCATCAACTCCAATGATGGCTACCTTTAAAAATTCTGCCAAGGTTCCCTAATAAAAGCTCTACCCTCAGATAACTATCAAGTGCCTCAGGAAATTCTTGATTCTTACAGGTAAAAGTGTTACCTTTTCAATATGAAGGTGCTAAAGATAGTTATACAGCAGCAACAGAGAGCTAAGTGGCTTCATAGGCACTGAGGCAGGATTTAAGTGGATAAACAGAACGTTTATTGAGAGGTTTATTGACTTCTATAGATGAAGTCTTCAAGCTCCTGGTGAAAGTGCAGGATTGTGTGTAAAACAGAGTTTCTTGGGAATACAAATGCAAGACATACTTTAATTGTATTTTTCTTAGCTGCTGGGTAATACAATCCAATATACAGTCTAGCTACAAGGTAAATAGCTCGAGGGCATTGGGGGTTGATCATAGGTCAGTCCAATACTGCAGGGATAAAGGAAAGACCATTGTTTCCCATATTTCTTGGTGTCTTCTAGGAATCTGGGCTTCAAGAAGGGGAGTGACCAGGACTTCCATGTCTTGGGTTGGGGTTTGCTCCTCACACCATCCCTATGGGACCTCCCCTCTGTGCTTATTCTACCCAACAGGCTATGGAAGCACTAGGAGAGAGCTCAGCCCAATCCTTCATGGGACAGTCCTATAACTAAACAGAAATTTTGTTTTCTGCCTCAAACTATACTCTAGGACCCTATTTTGAACAAATTTGTGCAGTAACCAGCATCAATAAATGTAACTTACCTTTGGAAATTTGTTTAATGATAAATTTAAAAGGCTCTAACTAATATAGGCTGGATGCTTATGACAATGTTCAGAGACTATTGACATGGATATAAGCTCTTGTCCCTCAAACAAAACAAAACAAAACAAAACAAAACAAAACAAAACTGTGAGGCCATTTTGTGTAGAAACTGGAAATACGGGTAACTGAGGAAAGATTGGACAAATAGAGGCAATAAGATTCCATTATCTTAACAAAGTAAACAATTTTTAATGGCGTCTGTGGCTCGTATCACCAGAAGATATTAACTAGTTTAGTTGCTTGTGTCATTGAGGAAATAGACTATTGTCTTAAGTGACTGTCTTCTGTAGTAAATCAAGACATGGCACTAAGCCCCCAACCTCCCCTTAACCTAATACAATGAACAATTGCATTTTAAGAAAAGGAGTAACAAACACTTCCTTCTCAAGGATGTACATAATTTCTGAGATCTGCCGCTGACACGTCCTCAGGATGAATAGAGGCCTTCCTTATCCCAACTAAAAGAACTCAAGACATTTCTCTCTTTTGATCTCAGGTATATGCTGAAGATAAGGCCATTTATTCCTACAAACCATTAAAAGACAAAATAATCCTTAAACAAGAAAAAAATGATGCCTATGTCAATACAAAGAAAAATCCCATTAGGTATCAATAATTGTTTGTTACTTTGTATCAGTATGTAATCATCAATATGTTTTTTTTTTCCAGTCATGGTATAGATTGGGTATATAATAATAAGATCTGGAGACTTTTAATATTCTGATAACACGGTCCGAGCCTGAAGCATTATTAAAATGTCATGCATATTTAGCTGATAATTGAGTTGCATCAACATTGGGTATAGGGCCTGGCTAAAATTTCAGAAACAGTCAATGTGTCCTTTGTTTGCTGGTCCAACACACACACACACACACACACACACACACACACACACACACAGAGAGAGAGAGAGAGACAGAGAGACAGAGAGAGACAGAGAGAGAGAGAAATAACAAAGTGTCTGTTTTTTATTTTATTTTACGTAAGTGCGTACACTGTAGCTGTCTTCAGACACACCAGAAGAGGGCATTAGATTCTATTACAGATGGTTGTGAGCCACCATGTGGTTGCTGGGAATTGAGCTCGGGACATCTGGATAGCAGACAGTACTCTTAACCACTGAGACATCTCTCCAGCCCTATTTTTATTTTGTTTATTCAAGCAACAACAGAGTTTTAAAGTTACAATAAATAGTACATGATGTAAAATTCTATTTTGCATTAGAATTCTGGTGGTTTACCCTTTCTCTCCACACACAACATAGATGAGAATAGAGCTCAAAAGCCTAACATATGCTACATAAGTGTTCTGGGTCTTCCACTGGGCTCATCCCAGCTCTTAATAAACTTTAAAAGAATGTTGATTAAATTATAGTGATTTCTTTAAAGATCCCTTTTTGCCATTTTTATTCAAATCTTAACTAGGAAAATGTTTTGCTTTAAAAGCTTTTCAAAGTCAAATCTTCTATATACCTTAGTGAATTCTACTAACTTATTTTTTCTGAGACAGATCTGTCTATTGAAGTTGCCCAAGGTAATTTTCAACTTGGGGTCAAGAAATCCCTACTTCAACCTAGGAAATAGGTAGAACCATATTTACCTGTATAGGGAGGTTCTTGTTAGTCTCGGGTATTTTAATAAAATACTTCATTTTAAAAAGAAGCAGAATGAGGAGGAGGATGACCCCATAGGAAGATCAGCAGTCTCAACTAACCTAGACTTCTGAGATCTCTCCAACAGTGAGACACCAACCACACATCATAGAGGAGTTGGTTTAAAGGCCCCTGGCACATACAGGAGAGGATTGCATGATCTGGCCTCAGTGGGAGACGATGTGCATAACTATCAAGAGACTTGAGGCCCCAGGAAGTGGGGAGGGGGACAGCATCCTCTTGAACACAGTAGGGAGGAGGAAGGGGGCAGAAATTGTGGGAGTGTGGACCAGGAGCTGGGCAATGACTGAACTGTAAATAAAAGTAATAAAAAGTGTGCAGAATAATTTTAAGTATACCAACCTAATATATAAGTACTTGCTAAGTTATAGGACATGATAAATATTTCAGAAAGCAAAAAAAAAAANAAAAAAAAAAAAAAAAAAACCACTCCAGGTCTGAGGTGAGAGGCTGGTGTGGAGCCATGCCATGACATCATAATTTAAGGTATACATCATTTTATGGGATTCAGACAGGGCAATTATGTACTTTGCTTGGTTTGCTGGGTCTGATAAGTTCTTAGATGTCCCTGATACGAGTTTAATATATCCATGAGGCCCTACATTCTCAACTCATCCCATGCATTTATAGCATGGTTTTTTTCCAACTCTCAGAAATAAGTCACTTATTAGTCTGTGCTGTACAGATGGTGACTGACAGATACTGCCGATTATGGGTCTACCCAGGGGCTGGAGTCATTTCTCCTGCTCTGTCGAAATGCCTCTCCTAGGGCAAGTCATATTCTAAGAAACACTGCTTATACTGTACCAAATAGCGCTGAGCAGAGCATCCTTATCTTAGCAGCATGCTTTCCCTGGCAGTCTAGATTTTCTCACTTTGCATATTAACTAAAATTACAGTTAATTTAAAAAAAAATCTCGTCATTTAAAAAAGAGCACTTCTAAAATATGGAATGTTTTAAACGTGACTAAATTAGAGTGAAAAATTCCCCGTGGAAGAAGAATGTCTGAAATGCAGTTAGAAGTTATAAATAATGAACCTGCAAATAATTGACAGAATAATCGTAGAAGCAATATTGAAAATGCCTGCCCTGTGCTGTATAGGACATGCTCAGGATGGCTAACATATAAAGACACACTAGTGGAGGGCTGTGCTGGAGCGTGTGAGTGTGGCTGTGCTTTGGAAACCATGCATAGCCAATCTGTAGACCACTTGCTTATGAAACACAGCTTAGGGTACTTCATAGATTTAAAAGTCGCTCCTGTTGGTGAGTAAGAGCTATTAGCAAGGTAAGGAGTGTAATGTCATGATGACGTTTGTATATCATAAAAGTTCTCTTGATATAGCAATCCAAAACTGCCACCATATATTCCAGCTGGGAACACAGTCTTAGAAATTTCACAAAGTTCATTTGGTCAAGTTATGGCTGGGACTGGAATACAAAAGCTGTTTATACAAATATAAAATGTAGCCTACTTAAGTGACTGTAGAGGTAAAATGTATATTTATGTATTATATACTTATTGTATACGTGATATTATGGTGTTGCCCATAATAAAGAATTGAAGAAAATTAACTGGGGTTAGAAAAAGACAGCTAGTGAGGGGTTCTCATATCTACTGGGCTAGAATTAACACTCTCTTCAGAAACATAGAAAGGATTCTTTCAAAGACTTTTTAGTTTTCATTGCTCATAGGTCAAGATCAGGGCATATGGATTCCCACAGGCCAAGGTCAGCATAAATGCCTAACTCTTTCTCAGAGGAGGAGGCATCTTGTTTCATAATCTTACCAAGAGAACCTTCGCAGCTCCACAAAAAGGGAGATAATGTTATAGAAGACAATGACTGTTAGCCAGGTAATTATGACAGATCAATAACTCTTATTGTAGTTAAGGCTTATATTTTATTGCGAACCATAGAGTGTTTTCACTGGGCAAAATATATCACACATCATAATGTCATCATAAGTAACCTGGATACATGTATCCAAACTGAAAGCACATGACTTAAGTGTGATTGAAATACATTTCTCTCACATAAAACAGAAAAGTGCCCAGAGTCTTTTGACAGTTAATTGGCCTCTCTCTTCATATTCCCTTCTAGGTGGTTTCAAGAACAGCATCTATCAAATCTGATATTGAAAAAGTCTAAGGAGAAAGGGAAAATACAAAAGAACAAGCTTTCTAGCAATATTAGCTTCTGCAAAACAGCCTCCTGGGAGTCCTTCATGTCACTTGAAGTTAAACCCTCTTCCAGAGCTTTGTTGTCTAGCTGCAGTGAGGGTAGGCTTTTAACATATTCCATTGCCAGATGACAACATGATGCAGGTCTGATTGGGTTTCATCAGTAGGATGGAGAGTGGACACATCCTCTGTCATATTCAGGAATTGACTTTAATCTTCAGAGTCCAGGATAAGTTCAAGGTAGTTAAAACAACCTGGGAGTTTTAAGTCACTCATTTCTTCTACCAATAAATCAAGCCATTATGTCTAAGTTTTAATATTTTCTTGCCAATCATTTGTAATTTTTTTTTACCTCATAATTGGATGCTATTTTCAATCAAGTACATTTGCCCTAAAGTTAGAGTCACATTGCACTGATTAGAGTTGTTTTCTAGTGATTAATGAGTCAGCCTGAGTTTCACACTGTGCTTGTTGTAACATGATAGCATCACTCTGTAACCAACTTTCAAGAGATTCCTTTTATTTCTCATTGCCGTTCTTCTAATCAAGTGCTCATGTACATAAGGAATACTTCAAGGTAGGTTGGTCTTTTGACTTGTTTACAATACTGGCCTTGCAGGAAAACCCTTAATATATTACTGTAGATTGTCTCATCAGATCTGAACATGAATTGCAAGAATTGTTAAGCCAATACAATTTTACCATCTTTAAATGTATAATAAAATTACAGTAATTGGATTGTATGAGTTTTTGTGATTTCTTCTGTGGAACTCCTGCTTAGATGCCATGAAATCTAACCACCAGTGGGTGTTCTCTGGAATGTTGAAGTTGTCATTTAGAAACTGAAAATATTTCTTGTCAATACTTTCCAGGCTGCCCTATTGTTGGAAAATTACTCTATTGAGACAAACCACATTTACCTTCTGGTCGTCACAGTCAACTTTATCTTTTCTGCCATATGTGCTGGATATATATTTTTTGACAAGGTAAATTACCACCCAATTGGGCAGCCATATGAAAATCAAATTTGGAGGTGCTGAAATGACTCAGGATTTAGGGTACCTCTTGCTTTTCTTTTCTTTTTATTAGATATTTTCTTTATTTACATTTCAAATGCTTTCCCGAAAGTTCCCTATACCCTCCCCC
>NC_034593.1:53308859-53313296 GCF_900095145.1 Mus pahari
GCTATTGGATGGAACACAGGGTCCCCAATGGAGGAGCTAGAGAAAGTACCCAAGGAGCTGAAGGGGTCTGCAACCCTATAGGTGGAACAACAATAGGAACTAACCAGTATCTTTTGCTTTTCTAGAGAACCAAAGTTCAGTTCCCAGCACCCATGCCAGGTGGCTTTTAGACATCTATAATGTCAACTCCAGATTTGATACCCTGGTCTGGCTCTCCCAGGCATTAGTACTCATGTACAAAACTCCCTGACCTGTATACACACATAACTTAAAAATAAATAAAGTTTAATTTCACAAAAGGATAGTAAAAATTACTTTTAAGAAGCAGCTTGGCGACAAATGATAGCATTAGAGAGGTTGGAGTTCTGACCAGAAAGCTGAGGGAAATAAGGGACATATATAAGTCTACATTTCTCTATTTATCTTGTTAGAGAATATAGAAATTTAAATGGTCTAGAGAGAGTTCAGTATGGTGGGTGTGTATACCCAGAGAGGGAATTAAGGGAAAATTATAGATGGCTAAAGTAGAGAGGCATTCAAAAATCCATGATGTCAATTTGAATCCTTTGGGCAGTTTTGAGCAAAGAAGATATATGAAGTTTCTTAGATTGAACATACCCATTCTGTCTAATGGGTTGAGATTACAGTGCAAGGCAAGGAGGAGCAGAGAGAGGACCTGTGAGCCTAAATTTGAATAGAGATTCATGTCCATAAAAACAAGATAGAAACTGGCTGACTAGACCATCAGTTCAAGGCCAGGAATTCCATAAGAGTACCTAGGCTCTGTCTCTTTGTTTTCTGCTAAGTTAGCACCTCTGCCTAGATGCTGTTTGTCAGTGAATACATGAATAAACTGAAAAGAACCATCTGGTGGTCTGGTTGGGTCAACTGGGCTGAGCCACTCATTCCCCTTCCCATTCCTCACCAGACCCAACCAGACCACCAGATGGTTCTTTTCAGTTCATTCATGTATTCTGCACATGCAGCGTAATAGTAACTTATTGCCGGGGAATTGTTTTTGCTACACAAGAAATCAGTTCTCTAGCTCTGTCTCTGTCCCCTCTCTCTCTTTCTCAAACAGAATTATTATTTTATAATTAACTTCTCTCTAGAGCCCATTACCTGTGATATATGAATTTTATCCCTACAGTTTGTTAGACAAGAATTTGAAAATCGTTGGGTTGAATGAAAATCACTGAAAAGGCCATTGGGTTCCTGAAACCATCCACTCCTGAGAAAGGCTTCATCATTCTTAAAGATACTTGAAAATTCAGTTTGAATAGTGTCTTAGGGTTTTACTTCTATGTGAACAGACATCATGCAGTTATTAACATAATGATTATTACCTACACTTGGAAATGATTGTTAGGAATGGTATATTTTCTTATTCCTAGTAATATTTTATGTGATGGATATTAATGCAGAAATAATCAGTTTCTCATGAGAAATATGAATTTTTGCATTTTATTCTATGTTTTACTGTTTAATTCTAGTATAAGAGAAAGATCATTCTGTCTAAAGAAAGTTGTAACAAAAATTATATTTAAAATCCATAAAAAAATCAAATGTGCAGCTTATATCCACAGACAATCTGATGAAAATCGTGACTCATTTAGGATAGAGGGCACAGGACACGCCCGTGAAGGATTATCAAGGGTTAGGTCAGCCTTTAGGCGTGTCTCGGGGGAGTTATCTTGATTATGTCAATTGAATTGGGAAAACCCACCCCCTTTAGGTGCCACAGTCCCTGGCTGAGATCCCATATTATGTATAAATAGAAAGAACGTATTAGGTAGCAGCATGCATTTCTCTCTGCTTCTTGATACAAAGTGATGAAAGCTTTAGTGCAGATTTTAATTTGTCAAACAGATGCTTCCTCTGAAAATATTGCTCTTCACCATTCCAAAGAGTTAACATTTCTGTAATTCAGACTGTTTTCTTATGTAAAAGTCCTTCACTCGAACATTCTATGCTTTTTAGTATTACTTTTCAATGTTAATAAGTGACCTTTTGGTGGATTAGGTTTATTTGAGTTCTTATAGACCAGCAAACTCTCCAAACCACAAGGAATGTTCCATTGATGCTTAAAGCATTTCAATGTATGAAGTGAATATTCTTAGGTTTCATTATATAATTCCTAACGCAGATTCATTTAAAAGCTTTTGGAACTGTGGGAAGAAAAGCATGGCCAACAAATGAAACACACACAAGAGGACTCACTGTTTACTTGTGTTTGAAGCAGTAGCTTTCAACACAACTGTTGGCCAGCTTCTGCAACCAATTCACCTCAACTATTCTGTTTTGTTTCTTTTGTTTTTGTTTTCGTTGGGTGTGGGAGTTACCCTATGAACCACACAAACACGGATCTCAGTCAGACAAGGATAATTTATTGAATGAGCACCTTAAGATCGATTGATCAGGGACATAGCTCAGACTTTGGGAGCTGAAAGCTATGACCCAAACAATTCTTGGGGCCAGCTTATAAAGGTTAAAACTGAAAAGCCCACAATGAGCTCATACACAAGTGCTGCCCAATGGTTTGCCCTAACTCAAGCTATTTTTAGATATAATAGTTCATATTGATCTTTAATTTGATGGGTCCTAAAGTGAAGCTTATGGTGTGGACTTTCTTAAGTTTAACAAACCTCATAGCATATAGAACATATCAGTGGTCAGTGTGACCCTGCTCTGAGTTACGTTTTTTTCTGCATCTGGCAGGCATATTACAGCAGCAATATGAAATAGCTGACATGCGTGGAACAAAATAGCTATAGATATGCTAGAGGGGCAGGCCTCAACAATTTTTTTGCTTAATTTTTTTAAAAAGGAATTTTCATTCTGATTTTCTTTCTATTGCTTGGTAGAATAAAATTTTAATATAAAAAAGAATCTGAGAGGGGCTGGAGAGATGGCTCAGTGGTTAAAATCTCTGAACGGTCTTCCAGAGAACCGGTGTTCAATTCCCAGCTAAGTACTCCCTTGTCCAGCATGAGACTAGCTGCGGTGCGTACAGCTCCAATTAGGACAACTAGTAAGTACTTACAACTTTAGAAAGGATGACATTTTTACAGCCTATAATCCACTGTGCAATTCTCCAGCACGCACTGAGTATCTGCCAGAATTCACAACATGACACTGAGGGTCAATTCTTTGGGGTCAAATGCTGACTGAAGTATACCCTTTGCCACAGGGTAACGATGATCACAGTCATTGTGTAATCTCAACTTTCCCCTTGGTGAAACAGGATACATACCTCTTGACATTGAAGTCAACTTATAGGCCAAGCACCCAGCATATTCTATGTGATAGAAGAAAGACTTAGGAACACTGACACTTACTTGCTGTCATAGGCCCTAGGAAGTGTAGGGTAAGATGTCAGTGGAAAGTCACTCCACCCTGACCTGTCCCTGAGCTCTGAGACTTGGAAATCTCTGTCCATGACTCAGCTTTAAAATTCAATATGACTCAGGCCAAACAATGTTTCAGAGTTAACAGTTGAGCAATACTTTTGGATGCACTGTACCGTGCCACTAGCTCAGTGAGCATGCTCCAAAAACCTATAAAAGCCAATCACTCTGCTCAGCCCGCTGCTGTTGCTCCTGTTCAGAGGCAGCTGCCAGTCTGTGTGTTTCTCCCCAATAATCTCTTGTGTGAGGTTTGTAGTGTGCTGTGACTTTGTGGTATCGGTTGACTTCTGAATGCCAAGACACCCTGGTGTCAGGAAAAAAAGATTCAGCAGAACACTATGTGAACGTGCAGATAAACAAAACTATATACCTCTAGATGTCCAGAGTTCTCTTCCATTTTCACACTCTGCATGCCTGTAGGAGATACCAGCAAAGCAATAGATATCACTTTTAATAGTTACCCTGTACAAATCTGGAATTTTTCAAATGTATTTTATGCACAAAAATGAATAACCAAATCCCTTTGTATTTATTCATTGATATTTATGGATTGCCTTAAAATTTTTACTGTTTAATGAATGAGCAATATAAATGAGAAAATTAATCTTTGATAAGGTATTTTCCTTTCACTGTAATGCACTGAAGAAATAAGTGGAAGTCACTTAGCAAAGATTATCTTCAAAAACCATTTAAGAGATTGATGGGAATCGAGTGAGGAAAAGAGCCAAAATTGTGCATCATGTGCATCCATACTGTCAACGATTCCTTGTCTCTCTGGGACACCATTGTGGCCAGAGGAAGAGAGCCCAGTGTAGGTAAGAAAGCTTAGACTGATCTGGCCAGGATTGTGTGGTATCAAAAAACCACTATTGGCTCTTCCTTGTGGACTAAAAGAAAGGAGATCAAACATATGTAAAGAAACCAAACCAAGTTTTACTCGGTATTTACAAAAAGATAAAATAAGGCCTGAAGACAGAAAATAAGTACATATATATATATATATATATATATATATATATATATATATATA
>NC_034593.1:53313332-53338864 GCF_900095145.1 Mus pahari
TATATATATATATATATATATATACATATATATATATATAAAAGCATATATATATATATATATATATGCTTTTAAAAGGCTAAAAAAAACACTGATGTTTTTCATAAGTCAAGTTTAGGGGAAATCTTGATCCTAATAAAGCCTGTTTTCTTAAGAAATGCCATTTGGAAGTATAATGCAATCACAGTTGTGAGAGACAAGCAGCAGAGGCTGTTCTCCTAGATCATCTCCCCACAGCTCCTCCTGGGGATCAGTTTCAATGAGTTCCTGTATTTTGAGGTGGGAGGAAATAGAAATGTTGGATCCTCATGCCTACAATATCAGAATGGATTGTGTGACCCAGCTTACTCTGTACTTCATAATATTGTAGGAATGAGAGTCTCTGTAGAGAAATTAAGAACTAACATGAAATCTTTCTAAGAAGGACACAGAACATCACATCTCTTCACATTTAACCATAATGAGTTTTCGTTTATTGTGGATTAGTATTCATAGTTACAGACAAAGCACTGCATACTTGAACAGCCTGTAAAAGCCAAGCATGATCCCATTAGTTACACTGCTAATACTCCTTTGAGTAAAAATTAACTTCTTCAGTGGCATGAAGGAATGAATCTATTAGAATATATATTTTCTGCTGAAGACAAGCCATGAACACTTGTACATTGAATGAATGTGAGGAGAAATTACTCTGGAGCTATCATAAATTTTGTGTAATATGCTCAGAATAGTGTTATCTATTTAAAAGTGATACAAATTAATTAAGATGGCATGTGTCACATAGTATAAGCTCAATGAATGTTGACAGTTACTTCTAAAATGAATTTGGTTTTGTTACTGTGTTCTAAAAATTAATGGCTTAGAAGTAGAATAACTTTTCTTATGCACAATGAAGTACAGAGGTCACATTATCTTGGTTACATCCCACTATCAATCTTATAATACTTTAATTTTCTGCATAATTCTCCTATAGAAATTTACATCTGCAAAACTAAATCATTGCATCCAAATATTGTTGGCCAAAATTTCCTTTTTATTTAAAATAACATTTAACATGTCAAACCTTTAAATATTAGAAATAAAGGTACTGAATAATTAAAGCAAATTATTTCCTAAACACTTTATTCCCCTTTTCTCTTCAATGTTCATATATTTTGTGTTTGTATGCAAAAATATTACAGAATGGAAATGGAGACCTACTATATTGCTTTATTTATTGATATACACATGACTATATCATAAAATAATTATGTAATAGACATGTATATAATCGTGTTTTCTGCATATTCTACATTCAATAATATGGCTTAAAACTGACAATATAGAGAGATGGTTGCCATGGAAGCTAACATTAAAATAAAGGCTCTTCCATGCAGAATGGGTATCATATATTTACCATCATTTGTGTGCTTTCTAATGTTTACAAATATATTTTCAATCATTTTAGGCCTTGGTAAAGGTCAATGAAGAGATCAGAGTTGGGCAAATATACATCTTCCTAGCATGATAATTACATCCAGAATGTGAACCAGTGAGCACTGTAGAACATAGATGAATGTTCTTCTCTATTAAGTTTTACAACATCTGTCAATGGGCCACCAGCATGCCCCAGACATTCAGTACATATCAGATATTTAAGCTCTGACTTGAAGAGATATTTTTTTTTCTATATAAAGGCTCCTATGTTTTTATCTTCACTTCAGTCAAGAACCATTAGCTCATATCTTGCCAGCATCAAAATTAACTCTTTAATATATTTAGTTGCTTAAACATATAGCCCAAGTAACATATCTTTAGCTACTTAAATACTACCTTCATTTTATTCTACCTAAAAACGTATACAATGTCTACTAGATGTATGCCCTAGTTTCATTTCCTGATGCTGTGAGAAAATATCTGAGAAAAGCATTTTAGGAGAGGATGACTTTGTTTTAGTTCACAGTTCTAGGCTATTGTCCATTACATACAGAGAAGTTGCATCATCAGGAACTCCAGAGGATGGGTTACATCACATCCACAGCTAAGACTAGAAAGCAGTGAGACAAAGTATGCATGCATATACTCAGTTTACTTCCTCATTTTTAAATGCAGTTTGGGACTCAATCCTAGAAAATGGTGCTGTCTGTCCACCTTTGGGCAGGATTTTCCACATTAATGTACATAATCAAGACAAATTCCCACAGGCTATAGAATGACTCATGTCCTGCAATTCTGTACAACTCTGGCTCAAAAATTATACTTTCTTGCTGGAGAACAACCTCCCTCGTCTATCTACTTAAGGATCGGGTTCATTTCTCTCTTTCTGATCAGCTGTGGTCTGGAGTGATGGCTGAGAGGACTTCACATCCAGTGCAACGTGTCGCAGCACTGTTCATGAAAGCCCCTGGGGATACTGCTTCTCAGGGACTGTGATTTTTCCTCCACCATCCTCAAACGACCACGAACTCACAAATGGGTAACTAAATTAACACAAGTGAGTTTTAAAGTAATCGTTTGTAACCAATTCCATTTAATTGTTTAGATGCATCACATTGTATTATCAAGAACAGTCTCTACCTCCTGGTCTCAAGCGGTCCACCTATCTCAGTCTCTGGTGTTGGCAGAATTACATAGGCACATCACTTCAGGTGATTGTGTAGTCCTAAAAAAAAATGGTGGGAGAGATTCTACCACTCTGAGTGAAAATTTAAAAGGACGTGATGTAAAGTCTTGTGCAAATCACAGACCTCTGACTTCAAATCCTAACTCTTCCTTGGTGCCACTAAAGATTCTTCACTACTAGGTCCTGTAGTACTAAGGTCAAATCTAAGTGGATCAAGGAACTCCACATAAAACCAGAGACACTGTAATTTATAGAGGAGAAAGTGGGGAAAAGCCTCGAAGATATTAGCACAGGGGAAAAAATTCCTGAATAGAACTGCAGTGGCTTGTGCTCTAAGATCGAGAATTAACAAATGGGACATCATAAAACTGCAAAGCTTCTGTAAGGCAAAAGACACTGTCAATAAGACAGGCCAACAACAGATTGGGAAAGGATCTTTACCTAGGGACTAATAGCCAATATATATAAAGAACTCAAGAAGACAGACTCCAGAAATCCAAATAACCCCATTAAAAAAATGAGGCACAGAGCTAAACAAAGAATTCTCAACTGGGGAATATGGAATGGCTGAGAAGCACCTCAAGAAGTGTTCAACATCCTTAATCATCAGGGAAATGCAAATCAAAACAAACTTGAGATTCCAGCTCACACCAATCATAATGGTTAAGATCAAAATTTCAGGTGACAGCAGATGCCAGCAAGGATATGGAGAAAGAGAAACACTCCTCCATTGTTGGCGGGATTGCAAGCTTGTACAACCACTCTGGAAATCAGTCTGGAGGTTCCTCAGAAAACTGGACATACTACTACCAGAGGATCCAGCAATACCTCTTCTGGGCACATATCCAGAAGATGTTCCAACTGGTAATAAGAACACATGCTCCACTATGTTCATAGCAGCTTTATTTATAATAGCTAGAAGCTGGAAAGAACCCAGATGTCCCTCAACAGGGAAATGAATACAGAAAATGTGTTACATTTACACAATGGAATACTACTCAGCTATTAAAAACAATGAATGTATGAAATTCCTCGGCAAATGAATGGATCTGGAGGGTATCATCCTGAATGAGGTAACCCAATCACAAAAGAACTCACATGATATGTACTCACTGATAAGTGGATATTAGCCCAGAAACCTAGAATTCCCAAGATACAATTCGTAAAACACATGAAACTCAAGAAGAACGAAGAAAAAATGTGGACACTTCGCCCCTTCTTAGAATTGGGAACAAAATTCCNATGGAAGGGGTTACCGAGACAAAGTTTGGAGCTGAGATGAAAGGATGAACCATCCAGAAACTGCCCCACCCAAGGGTCCATCCCATAATCAGCCACCAAATGTAGACACTATTGCATATGCCAGCAAGATTTTGCTGAAAGGACTCTGATATAGTTGTCTCTTGTGAGGCTATGCCAGTGCCTTGCAAACACAGAAGTGGATGCTCACAGTCAGCTATCGGATGGAACACAGGGTCCCCAATAGAGGATCTAGACCCCATGGAGCTGAAGGGGTCTGTAACCCTATAGGTGGAACAACAATATAAACTAACCAGTACCTCTAGAGCTCGTGTCTCTAGCTGCATATGTAGCAGAAGATGGCCTAGTCAGCCATCATTGGGAAGAGAGACCCCTTGGTCTTGCAAACTTTATATGCCCCATACAAGGGAACACCAGAGCCAAGAAGGGGGAGTGGGTGGATAGGGGAGCAGGGGAGATGGTATAGGGAACTTTGGGGATAGCATTTGAAATGTAAATGAAGTAAATACCTAATAAAAATTGAAAAAAAAAAAGATTTTTCACTACTATTCATTACCTCATTTCTTTATCCCTCCATTATTGCCTAATGAATAGTATTTATAATTTTGTTTTTGACCTAAAAGGGGACAAGATGGTGATTTTTTTTTTTTACAAATTAAAACTTCATCTTATACTTGAAGTGTTAATATGTTTTTGAAGAAAAGCCTAAACATGTTCTAGCCATGTTATGTAACCATTGGACTAAAAATAGAACCTTCATTCAATCTCCTAAACATGTTGGGAAAAGCATATAATATTATTTTTTTAAAAATGCAAATATTGGCTCATAAGTTGGAAGAAACCTCTAAGGAAAGAGGAGCAAACAGAATGTCATAACACTTGAAAAACATCCTAATGAGCCTTCCCTTGAATCTCAATGTATCAAAGGCTTAGGAAATAAGATGGTGGGATACTAAAAACTGACAGGGACTGGGGCATCACCTGGAAGAGAATGGGGGGGGGGGACAAAAGACGCCAAGACAGACAGCAAGTCAGGAGGTCTGATAAGCTGACAAATTTTTATTTTTCCCACACAGGTTATATACTCATAAGAGGAGGATATGGGATAAAGGGTGTGGAGTGGGGTCGCTTTGTCTCTGGGAAATGCACTTGTTCTCAAGAACAGGATATTGGGTGGGTAAAAAGTTCAGCAGGAGGAACAGAACAGAATGGGTTGCTAGGTACCTATTCTCAAGACCTGTAGCTATTTGTTCTCAACTGGGCTAGTACTTTCCCACAGAGGCCGAGACTTTGTGCAGTAAGCACTTATGGCTGACAAGGCAGTTAACATTCAAGCAGGGTCGCTCCCAACAGAAAACAAGGATTTGGACTTGCCCCATTCTCAGAGAGTGATAGACAGAACATCTGCTCACCAGCTTAAAAGGCAGTAAGTAGCCTTATCAGTCTTTGTGTATACCTTTTATGAAAAATAGTTTTTTTAAAACTTTTCTTGGTTCCTGGAATCCTAAAAGAGACAAGGAGAAAAAACTGGCATAGTAACAGAGAATAATAACGGAGCTAGGCAAGAACAAGAACTTTCTTGAAAGATGACAGTCATGAGATGCCACATTACAAACTTAACCAACTGAGTTAAGTTCACAATCCAAATATTCCAACCATATGAATAATATGAATAAGAATCAGAAAAAGGAAGAGGAAAACAAATTTGACCACATAGGGCTCTGGTTATTCAAATTATTGGATGTGGGATTTTATATGTGTACATAGACACATACTGAATAGAAGAAATATGATGTGAATTGAAGATTTCCTTATTGTTTTATGCTGAATATGACAAAAAGCTTCTGTAGAAGAGATAGCAGCAAAGGTTTTTAATCACATACAACTGTTAATTAATTGAAAATTTTGCAATTTGAGGCATTATTGTGAAGGGCTGGAGATGAAAAATGTTCACAAAACAATTGGAAATGGGAAATTACAGTTCTAACCCCAACAGAGTTTTAATTTGAAAATTATCAGAGTTTTAGTTGTTTTCTGGCTTGCTTTGTCTTACTGCTTCTGTCTGTAAAATTAAAGTTTTACACCAAACTATGGGGGAAAGAGAATGCTTTTTTCCTCTTATGATATTGATAACTTGAGATAGGAATTCTTGGAACTTCTGAGAAAAAGACAGTTTTTCCTGGTAGTAAATCGAAAATATCCAAATATAGGTAAATTTAGATTATTGCATTAATATGGAATAATCTCCAAAACTATATTGCTAAACAAAAATACAAAGACTGAAAGAAATGTTTAAATGTTCAGTTGTGTAAAAAAAAACTTTCATAAATATATCTGTATCCAAACACACAATTTTTGCAGAAATTAAAAAAATATAAATGTATTTATCTTAATTTGGAAAAATATTATGGTATTTGCTTTCTTGTTGCTACAAAAATTACTCTGAAAAAAAAAAACAAGATGAAAGAGAAAGGATTTATTTTAGCTTACAATCCAAAGTGATCGTCTAACATGGCAGGAAGTCAAGGCAGGGGAAGGCTGAATGTGGGCACACCTCATTCACAGTCAGGAACAGACCACAGGAAGTCAAGGCAGGGGAAGGCTGAAGGTGGGCACACCACATTCATAGTCAGGAACAGATCACCAAATAGAAACGTGCTGTTCACTTCACTTCACTTTCCGTACTTGCATAGTCTAGGATGCCCTGCCTAGGGAATGGTGCTGTCCATAGTGGTGGGTCTTCTTCCCTACTCAATTCATGCAATCAAGGTAACTGCTCATGCATGATCAGAGATCCACTTCCCAGATGAGCCTGAGTTCTGTTAAGTTGACAATACTAACAACGACAATATTACTTTGGTGATGGAGTAAAGCTTACATTTTAAACCCCATGACTGTATTATTTATTTTCAGAAATCTAGCTAACTAAAAAATAAGTAAATGCCCCGTGTTGTCTCAGGTTTGCTATATACTTATGCTCTACAGCTGGGTCATATAAAAATTCTAACTTCACAGATTATCAGCTTGGTAAATTTGGAAAAATCTATGCATTGGACTTTTTTTCCTTCCTACTTAATGGCCATAATAATAGATTGAGATTAGGAATTAAATGATATAATCTGTTTAAAATTTTTCTACAGTACAAACATGGGGTGGTGGTGGTGTAGTTTCAGGATGAGGGAGAGTTCTCTGCTGATTTGGGATTTTAATCTTCTTATCACCTTTTAAAGTTCTTATATTTTAAAAATATGAATGTACTCAAAAAATTAAAATAGTCCCTAATTAAAGAGGAAAGTTTTTATATAATGTTTGAGTTGGCATTTACAAAATATTTACTTTTTAGCTTTTGTTAGGCATATTTTGAAAATAATGTCAAACCAACCCATGCAGAACCATCAGAACACTACCAATACTGTTGACTGATGGAGTATTGCCCCTCAAGAAACCATCTGACAAACACCTTTCCAGAAAAATTTTAACTCTTTATTTGCTGAATATTTCTTGTTAGAAGGGGAAGTGAAAATACAATATATACTTTGCTTGTGAAATATATTCTTACTTCCTTTGAAATCACAAGTATCTGAAAAGCATTAGTACCTGCTAGAAAAGTCTTGGCTTCCAGAAAATTCCAAACTGCTCTCTTTCAGTGAGAAGTATGATTCATAATCAAACAAAATTTCCAGACTTTATTGATGCCTGTAATTATCATCCCAGGGGACTGACTGACACTTGAAGCCACATTATAGCAGGGTATTCAACTTGTAAAATGCGTTGCCATGATCCAGGGAGCAGGGAGGTTTTTCAGTTGTATGATTATAATTACTCTGCTTGTTGGATGCTATTCTCTAATTTATTCATTCACTGGACACCAAGGATCAAATTTCAGTTTAGACATTTTGTTCCCATTTTAGCCTTTGGCTTTACTTTCAAAGAGATGCTTTTGTATAAGGTGATATCTACTTTGCCTAGGTTAGGCACGTGCTACCTCACAAGCTTCTTAGCAGTGCCTTCAATAGGTGGTTGTTTTACTCATATAGAAATCTCATACCTAACTATCCTTGCTTGTGTTACTTGTGCAGTTTCTATGAGCAGAGACTTCAGTTTCACTTTAGACTCAGAGAAATTCTCTTTGAACTTGTTGGTTCTTGTCAGGATTCCATTTCTTCTTTCGGGATTGAAGCCCAAAGCTCCTAAGGGTCCGCTATTCCTCACATATCACCCCATAAAACAGCAGATTGTCCCTGTAAGCCATCAGAAGAGCATTTGCTATTGCTTGAAACTACTTTCTCCCATCTGTCATGACAGAGATAAAGGTTTCAGCCAATATAACTTAATCATACCAAGGAATGGCTCACTTCCTATTCATAGGTGACTTCCACCATCATGGAGAATAGGCCTCTATACCAGGAATGGAGATCACAGGGGTCAATTTAGAATTATGCCTGTTACTTTCTGATTATGAAGGCGAGAGGCATGTGGTGGATATTTAGCTCTATGTGTGGATTCATCGAAGGGAGACTATCTTTCTAATTGTACCAAGCTAAGCTTACCCTCAAAAAAACAACACGGAAGCTAGATTTGCAGACCCAGTATTGGAGATGTGAATTTACATGGGGCACAAGGCAAGGTGGACAGGCCCTAACTCACTAGCATCCACAATCATTCTTTTAATGTCATTCAGATAAATCGCAATAATTGTGACTCAATGCTAGTGTTCTACATTTGCTTTTTTAATTAATAAAATTTTGATCTTTGTCAGTTTCATGTTTCTATATAATGCCTTGTTCCTCCCCCAATTTGTTTTTATGTTAATGTATCGCTCAGCCCACCTTCCTTAAAAATTGCTATCCTACATTGTTTCTTCATGTTTTGTTTAATGTGCCATAGAGTTTAATGAGGGTCATGTGTGCTACCCTGGGTTTGGAACCAACCATCAGAGCCTTGTGGGCTCACCAGATAGAACTGGATTTTGTGCTTTTTCCTCTCTCAGAATGCCAATAGATCACATGTTAGTGCTATCCTGTTAGCCCACTATCCATTCATTTCTAACCGTTGAGATGGCCCAGATTATGTGGGCACAGTGAAAGCAGGAACATATGTTGTGAGTTCATGATTGCCATGATCATATCATGTCTCGATGAGAGCATTTGAAGTTTCTCTCCCCATCAGTTGCCTCTTGTGTTCTATTTCTTCTTCTGCAACATTTCTTGAGACGTAGGTAGAAGTGTAAAAGTTTCGTTTAGTCCTTATCCATCTAATGTTCTTTATTCTCAGCATCTTGTGCAGGCATAAATCTTTGGATTTACCCTTATTCACAGCAAGGAAAAGATGCTCTGAGTAAGGCTGAGAATAACTTTGGAAGATGGTTTTATGCTATGTCAGTTCAGCTAAGCATCAGGCCCTTAGATCTCTTCAGTCATGGGTCTTGGATTAAGTTTACTATATTAGCCATATCCACTTCTAGGATAGGCTTCAAATTTTATCTGGGAACATGTCTACCTTCTTAGGAGTGTTTTACTAATGAGACACATTGTTCCTGGCAGATTGGTATTATAATTCACAGGGTTCATATCTGATTAAGAACAACAATGCTTTAATGACCTGCAGTAGCCTGCATAGCATCATGCAGCACCAGAGCTACGTGCAACCAAGAAGGAAGTGTCCAGCTGAGTTTCCACTTGACTTCTCTAAATCTGATAGGGAAGGTAAATACATTCTTTCCTCTAGCCCTGACTACGAGGACATTAAAGCTCAATTAATGCTAATAACGAACAAATGCTGACAGTTTAAAATTAAGTAAAGTTATTGTATTGCTTAATGTCCACAGTGAGCATGCATCTCAGTCAGGATTACAAATCTAGTTCTTCATTGGTCAGTTGCTGGCCCAACCTCCCAATGAACAGCCATACCAGGATCCTGTCAGCAAGTGCCTCTTTTCAATGTCAGCAGTGTAGGGTTTAGTGTCTACAGACAGAATAGATCCCTGTACTGGCTAGTTGTGTGTCAACTTGACACAATCTGGAGTTATCACAAAGGAGCTTCAGTTGAGGAAATGTAACTGTAAGGCATTTTCTCAACTAGTGATCAAGGGGGAGGTCCCCTTGTGGGTGGTGCCATCTCTGGGCTGGTAGGCTTGGGTTCTATAAGAGAGCAGACTGAGCAAGCCAAGAGAAGCAAGCAAGCCAGTAAGGAACTCCTTCTATGGCCTCTGCATCAGCTCCTGCTTCCTGACCTCCTTGAGTTCCAGTCCTGACCTCCTTTGGTGATAAACAGCAATGTGGAAATATAAGCTGAATAAACCCTTTCCTCCCCAACTTGCTTCTTGGTCATGATGTTTATGCAGGAATAGAAACCCTGACTAAGACAATCCCCATGTGGGGCAGTCCCCAGATGGCCCTTCCTTCAGTCTCTGCTCCATTATTTTTGTCCCTGTTCTTCCTTTGGACAGGAACATTTCTGGGTTAAAAATTTTGAGATGGGTGGTTGTCCCAATCCCTTGACTGGAGGGGGTCTCTACTGGTTCTATCTCTTCCTCTCCCCATTGGGTCCTGGGAGCTGCATGTTTCCCTAGAGTCTGGGACCCTCCAGAGGCTATCCCCAGTTCCCCATCCCCTACTGCTACATATTTTTATCTGATTTCCTGACCCTTTGTACCTCTCTCCTGTCTCCTCCAGTTCCTGATACTGTCCTCTTTGTTTCCTTCCCTTCATCTCTCTCCCTCCCAGGTCCCCCCCTCCCTCCACCTCCCACAATCACCCTGTTCCCCACTCAGTGCAGAACTTAAGAATCCACACCATGGGCTTCCTTCCTTCTAAGTTCCATATAGTCTGTGGGTTGTGAGCTTTCGGGCTAATATCCACTTATCGGTGAGTGCATACCATGTGTGTTCTTTTGTGTCTCCGTTACCTCACTCAGGATGATTATTTTCTAGTTCCACCCATTTGCCTGCAAATTTCATGAAGTCATTGTTTTTAATTGCTGAGTCACTAGGAGCCAACCATCAGGGACCCCAGTGGGGGAACTGGCAGAAGGACTGGAAGAGTGGAGGGGGGTTGCAACCCCATTTGAAGAACAAAAACCAGACAACCCAGTGCTCCCAGGGACTACACCACCAACCAAGGAGTGTACAGGGAGGGATTCATGGCTCCAAATACATATGTAGCAGAGGATAGCCTTGTCTGACATGAATAGGAGGGGAGGCCCTTGGTTCTGTGGAGGTTTGATGCCCTAGCATAGGGGAATTTTGGAGTGGTGAGGTGGGAGAGGGTGAGTAGGTGAGGGAGCACCCTCGTAGAGGCAAGGGGGAGGGAGGAGAGGGCAGACGTGGGTGGGGGGTTTGTGGAGGGGTAATCAGGAAGCGGCATATCATTTGAGATGTAAACGAATGGAATGATCAATTAAAAAATAATAATAATTAAATTATAAACAAACAAAGAAAGAAGTTTCCTCACATGAGCCCATTCTTGGACCATGTTCTGAAACCCAATAAAGTATAGTTTGTGGTAAAAAACAAATCTAGTTCTGAATTCAATGAGCATATTCTCTAAATCTTACATTACTGTAGAAATGGGAGCCTCATATATTCCTATGTATCTCATCCCCAGCATTCACTGGGTATCTGCCATATGTCAGGCATTGTTCTAACACCCTCAAGAAATGCAACACTGAAAATGGCTTCAGCTTCTCAGAATAAAAGCTCAAGTTTCTGCCAGTGTCTGAGATAGAAATTTCCTACACCACTTGGTAATACCTATACACACACCTAGACTTGTGCTATCAGTATTATAAATAATCTGATTAGTAATATTAGTCACACTATTCCATATTAATAAGAGCCATGCTTCAATATTTGCTATGTTCATAGTGAATCTAAACAGGTTCTTTTTCTTAATAATAGCAGAGAACCACTATACCTTATTAATTACCCTGCTTTTACTTCAGCAGCCACTAAATAAAAATGTAACTTGTAACCCTCCCCCATGTGTATGTGTTTGTGTGTGTGTGTGTGTGTGTGTGCACGTGTGTGTCCATATGCATGCATTGATTCAGATAAAAGCTCATTTTTTGAAAAAATATAATCAACTACCACAGAACTGAAAACTACTAATCCTTAGAGTGTAAATCAGAACTGATGTTGCACAGAGTTTGTCTTTGGTCTCGAATAGGCTACCTAGTTGCCAGAAAAATATGCGTGGGGAATATCAAAGAAAGCAGTAAACTCACTAATAAATAAATGCAGGTAACATGCAAAGGTAAAAAATTGAGCAGGGGGTTGAGGTAAAGAATTAAGTTTATCCAGAATGTTGCAATCTATGAATGTTTCTGATTTTTTTATAGCATTTTTATGACTTTTGAATGAAGGCCTCATGTAGCCCAGGCTGGCCCTGAGCTTGGGATCCCCCCACTTTCAACTCAATAGCCGAGATGCCAGGAATGTACCATTATGCCAATCTAAGGGTTTGTTTTACTGTTCTGTACATGTATATAATCAAATGAACTATGATAATTTCACTATTCTAGGCATACAATTCTTCATCTCTTCTGTATATTTTAGTTCAACTATTTAACAACTCTGTTACTCTGTGGGACATCATTAAAACAAAAAGATTTTTATCCAGACACAATAGGACATACGTCTGATGCCAGCACTTGGGAGGAAGAGGCAAGTGGATCTATCTTGCATTCAAGGCCAGCCTGGAATTTATACAAAAAGAACAGAAGCCAAAATGAACACATAAAAATAAACATGGACTCTTCAAGTAGACTAGTGGATGCCAGGTTTACTTTTGTGAATAACAGAGACAGTATTGCCACCTAATGGTAAAAGTACATACAGCAAATTCTTGATCCTCTCATTTTTTACAATCTTTCACAATCTTTTACAATCCCCTTCCCTGAATTGTTCTCTGTGCCTTAGGTGTGGAATTTTTTTGTAGATAAATCCACTGGGACTGGGCTCCAAAACCCTGCACTTTAGTTAGTTGTGGTTTTTCTTTTGGAGTCTCTGTCTCAAAGAGAAGTTTCACTAATGGTTGGTGAATACTACACTGACCTTTAG
This sequence comes from Mus pahari, assembly GCF_900095145.1. Classification (NCBI taxonomy): domain Eukaryota; kingdom Metazoa; phylum Chordata; class Mammalia; order Rodentia; family Muridae; genus Mus; species Mus pahari. Next base: position 53,326,253 of record NC_034593.1, read on the forward strand.
GGACAAATATTGATAGATTGTTATTAAAGACTATGCTAGGTTTGTTTGTTTGGTTTTTGTTTTGTTTTTGCTTTTTTCCCCACCTACATTCTCTATGGCAGGCTTATAACTATTTGAATTTTGATGTACCTCGACAATCTTGGGTGTTTTTCCCTCCTATATATTGATATTGTTGTATGTTAATTGTTTTGGAGCACCTGAACAGCATAATTTCCCATCTCAGACTTGAAAGTACTTGCTTTTCCATGGATAAATGTGGAGCCACAATAATGTGCTAAGTTCCCATGAATTTTACTAATACTTAAGTCATGTTATTTGTGCCTTGCAAAGTATAGGTTTCATGTATTAATATATTTGTTGTACAATTCCAATGAAAGGGAGCATGAAAATTCCAAGAATGCATTGATATAAGGGACAGAAACTATAATGTATTTTGTCATTCTTTCCTCGTGGTCTTATTAGGAATAAACACATAGATTTTTTTTGAGGGTTTTCTAGACAGGGTTTCTCTGTGTAGCCCTGACTGTCCTGGAACTCACTCTGTAGATTAGGCTGGCCTTGAACTCAGAAATCCTCTGCCTCCTAAATGCTGAGATTAAAAGCTTGTGCCACCACTGCCCAGCAGCAAGATAGATTTTTAAGATAGGTGTCATATATTTCTACAAAATTTATTTATATATATTTAAATGGATCTTTACATCATTGTAAATGGAGTCTTTTACACTTACTACTTGATTATAGAAAAACTATTGTACATTCTATATTGGTTTTCTAAGCAACCCAATAAAACTTTAAGCTGTTGCCAATATGTCTACACTAGTTGTCTAATATCTGTTCAAGCATACAAATAAATCTATCATGGAGAAAAATTAATCTCATGCATTTAATAGTTATGTCTCCCATCTTTCAATTGATATAATTTGTCGGCTGATTTCTCTAAATCCCAATTTGTAACATAGAAGCTTTTCTGACTTTAAAAGAATGCTTACAGTTTGCAGCTATAAGCACAATCCTGGAATTTGGCCTGGCATATTCCATAACTTCTTAGGTATATAGGGAGTTTTGTGACACTATTTTCTGAGATGATGAGACGGAATATCTGATCACTCCAGATAGGAAACTGATGGCAGATCCAAGTTATGCTGCCACCAAGGTTTAACTCAATAAACCAATGAGTTTGTTGGGGTTACTTACAGGAGTGTAGGTGAGGGGTTACTTCCAGAAGCAGAACTGACTCAAAGATATCTTCAATAACCCACAACCGCACAACTGACCACTCATGAAAGCTTGGATCCTGAAGCTTACTCTATCACTTTCAGGCAGCTTGACAGACTCTTTTGGCTGTCTCTTCTGGGCAGCTCAGTTGGTCTGAGTCTCTTCCAACTAGCTTGGCTGTTGTATTCTTCTAGGCACCTTGACTGAGAGACCTCTTGTAGGCAGCTCAGCTTGTCTGAGAGTATGACTCCTTACTGTCTATGTGAACGTATGAATGGAAGAGCCTAGTGCACCTAGAAAGCTTCAGGGACTTCCTGAAGATTCTGAGTGATTTGTTTCCTGAGTTGTAAGATGTCTAAGCTCACCAGTCTTAAAGAGACAGAATGTATATTCTGTCTTCCCTGAAAGACAGACTGCTTAGCTTTCTTTAGAACACCCAGAGTCTTAAGAAGCTTCCCTCCAAGATGGAAAGTTTTACCTCAGAGAACATTTCTAAACAACAGATGGGAGAAGTAAGAAGTCCATCAGACTTCTTATGTATGTCCATATAAATGTATGCACTGTAAGTATATTATCTCTATAAGTATAAGCATGTGATACTTATATTTCCTTATCTTCTGTCTTTGCAATTCTTTCAAGTCACATTGAATTCTCTAATTTATCTGAATATAGAAGGTTATTTTCAATACTGTTTTTTCTCTTTTATATACTTTGATGAATTATAGGAATATATTGCTTAGAAATTAATAAATTTTGTACTCCTAGAATAAACTTTACTTATATAATAAAATGTTAACAACCGAGTACATTATTTGTTGTATTATATTTAATACTAAGTTGGTCTTTGCTTTTCCATTGTAGTGGTGTTTTGTCAAAGTTTAAGATAAGTACTCTTCTAGATTTTTATAAGTTATTTAAAAGTGTTATTTATTGTTTATGCTTTGAAACTGTTTTTGTCATACCAAAATACCTTTAGGTATTTTATCTCACATATCTCTTACTTTATTATTTTTTGACATATTAATATTATTTAAAGACTATGAATTTGACTTTAAATTTCTTATATGGATTCTAAATTTTTAGGATCGTGTATTACTCTTTTACTTTTTTTGGAGACAGGGTCTTGCTATTTTTCTGAGACTGGCCTACAACTTATTCTGTAGGCCAGGCTGGCTTCAACCTCAGAGAATCCACTTACCTCTGCCTCCCTGTGCTAGGATTAAAGTCATGAACTACTAGGCCTTCCCCCTCCCTTACTTTTCTAATTTTCTTTTTCAATTTTTAACTAACTTATTTTATATAGTAAATTAATCTTATATACCAAATATAAATATATAAAATATCAATGGGTAATAGATATGGTAAAGCGGTTCCTACATTTTAAAATGCTCTGAACCATTTCTCATTAGGATACTTACAAGACTTCTTTTTATATTTTTGTGGTGTGGTGGTTTGAATAGATTTGGTTCCCATAGACTCATTTGTTTGAATGCTTGGCCCACAGGGAATAGCATTATTAGAAGATATGGTCTTGTTAGAATAGATATGGCCTTGTTGGTTGTCAACTTTGAGGTCTTCTATGCTAAAGTTCCACCCACTGGAACATACATTTACCATACAGTATACTTTTGCTGCCATTGGATGGAGATGTAGAACTCTGAGTTCCTTCTTCAGCATCATGCCTGCCTGTACTCTGCCATGTTTCTGCCACAATGGTAATGGCCTAATCCTCTGAACCGTAAGACAGCCCCAATTTAATGTTTGCCTTTATGACAGTTGCCTTGCTCATGGTGTCTATTCAAGGCAATAAAACCCAAACTAAGACATATGGCAATAAACAACTTTTATAAAAATATTCACATTATCATTTACTAAAATTATAGTTTTTATACAATTATTTTGTATACTAACAAAAATTAATTTAAAAAGTAAGTTGCTTGCTGCTTTCTTTTTGTAGTTTAAAGAGTTTAACCTAACATCTTGGCCATATAACCTAAATTCCCTACTAATGGGCTACATCCAGCCATTTGTTTTTCTTTTGATGTGGCATATATTCTGATTAAATGTATTAATTGTTTTGATAGAACTCAAACACTAATTCATCCTTTAAAGCTGCTAAATACGCTTTCAAAGATTGTACTGTTAGAGCCTTAAGCATTCTTCTTTTTGGATTGATTATTAATGCTTTGTTGATAAAAATTGATCTTTCTATCAAAGTCAGTGATTCTCAACTTATGGGTCATGAACCCTTTCAGCTCAGATATTAGATATCCTGCATGACAGATATTTATATTACAGTTCATAAAGCAGCCTAATTTCAGTTGTAAAGTAGCAGTGGAAATAATTATATGGTTAGTGGTCACTGTAATATGAGGAACTGTATTAAATGGTCACAGCATTAGAAGATTAGGAACTACTGCTCTAAGTAGTTCTAACTTCACCTGGGATCACATCATACTAATACCGGTGCTCAAGAATCCCACAAGAAACTCACGCTCATAACTCAATGAGTAATTAAAGCTATTTTTTATTTTCAAGTTTACCATGTCATGATGGTTGCGAGTTTTCTAACATTTAGGTGAAAATAGTTAATACTGCCAGTTTGGTAGGAAAAAAATGTCAGAGAATAATGTACACTTCTGAGTATGTCTAAAAGGACTGACTAAAGCGCGGAGAGCTGCCTGAACATGCCTGTCATTACATTCAGGCTACTACTGCCTTGAAACAGAAAAAGTAAAAACAAGAAAAAGCCCTGTGTGACCACCCTCTCCGTTTGCCACGTGAACTGATTCTTTCTATCATCCCCTGCTTGCTACTATGCAGTGTATGAAATCAAGAGCCCAAACAGTTCTTTCTTCTTTTTAAGTTGTTTCTTTCAGGTATTTGTCATGGGCATCTCGGAACTGTTCCATTATTTTGTATTTATATAAAGCAATCGAGGTATTTTTATACTTGGAGCCTCACTTGTTTTGTACAGTGGATCCTGTTTGTTTTATTCTATGAATCCTGAGAAGAACGCTGAGGATTTACCTAGCGCTCCAGTTGAACAGTGCCAGTGTTTACCTCCAATCTGGATCTCTGCTCATCTTCAGACAAGTACTTACATTTTTTTTCATAGAATATTGACTCCTTGTCAACATGATGATATGTAGTCAGTATAAACAGAACAGGGAATCAAACAGAATTTGTTGTAATATATACATCTTTGTTTCTTAGTAATTGAGTGAAATGATCAATTTAATTTAAGGATTTTTTTCAATCAAGTTTATGCATACAAATAAGATTAAATACTGAAGGTAGAAGAAAGACATCCATGAGTCTGATAGAATAGAAAAACAAAACATTTATAATCACTATATCAATCAGTTAAAGTTCTGTAAAGGAACAAGAGTTGTAATAAAATGACAGCTTTACAAAGTAGGTGTTTAGGTTGGCTTGCATAATCGCGAATAAGTGATGCAACAATGATAAAGAGACTTAAAATTTTATCATGGCTCAGTACACACATCTGGATGTCTCACCAGTGTCATTCTGACACTGAACATCTGGAGGACTCCTGGAAATTTTCTATTCTTCTTCAATGTTGGAAGTTGATGTTCTGATGTCTATGAAAGATGGTAGCTTTGGCAGCAGGAGGGTAGATGCCCTCAGCCTCAAGGAATGATGGCAGATAGCAAAAATAGCATCTGATTTCCTTTACATCTCTTTATTTCTAGGCATCTGTTAGGAGGTGCTGCCCATCTGGAAGAGGGTCATCCCCTCAGTTAATCCTTTCCAAAAGTCCCCTCATAGACACACCTAGGGGTTGGTATCTTAGTTGATTCCACATCAAATCAATGTGACAATCTAACAGTAAGAATATATGACTTGATAATATGAAGATTACACATCTGCTGTCAAGTAAGTACCATAATAAATAGAGCAAAATTTAATCATGTTGCAAAGGAGAAATTTTTGTTGTAATTATAAGTATACACTCTCCTAAACTTTATTGATAAATGAAACATGATATTAACAAGTGAATTCAAGTTAAATACAGAATTTTGGATAAACTGGACATTACAAAAAATGATTGATAAGATTTTGATGATTTTGATATCATATAATGATGGCAGCATACCTAAAATAGCCATAATCAAGAATTATAACTAAAATGGATTTGTAAGATTTAACTCTACTTAATTAATTTTTATTTGTATTACTCTTTAATATGTATTTATTTTCAGTTTAAATTACATTTATTCTGATTCATGAAAACTCCATTTCTGTATTGTTTCTATTATGAATGTTTACTAGGATGCACTCATGAAAAATGTTTCAAATTTTACTTTATTCTTGATAAATCCATATGCATGTACAATAAAATGTGTTCATATTTAGCCCCCATTTCTCCTCTCCAGTTCTCACAACATACTCCCAAACACATCCTGCTCCGTACTTCATGCATCCTTTTTCTTATAACCCACTCACTCCAGCTAGTGCTGCCTATGTATGCCCATTAATGCCTGCACAACAGCAAATGTGTGGAGGTCACAGGACAACTTTCAGGAGTTGCTCCTCTCCTTTTACTGTGGGTTCTGCAAATAAAATCCAGTTGTCCAGTGTGCATGTGCATGGCAACTCCTTTTACCATGGAGGTGTAACTGAAGCCCAGAAGATGTACTGTTTGCATTTTATCTTAAGAATGGAAATAAAACTTCTTTTGAATATCTGCAAAATGAAAAAAAAATCTCTACAAAGCCAACATACAAGAACATATCTGTATAAGCCAGAAATATCTTTCTACTCAGCCTCCATTACTAAGGTGAGCCTAGGGCATCAACATTTATGATTTCAATGGCCCTGTTTAGTACACCATAGAAATTGCTCTGATAAATATTCATAGTCTCTATATGTGGCTCATTCAAAAGTATTTCTTTCCGCATTTGCTGAATGAATGCATGAATAAAAATATTGTTCTTCTACCCTCAGATAATGATGGGCTACCTGTGCACACCCTTTCTTCATGTAGAATCCAGGAACGTGTCTGATAAACAAGAGATAATCATTTTTGACTCTGCAATTAGGGGCCTGGAGACACAATTGTTGTTATTTTCTGTCCTTTATTTCTTGGCAGTAACCAGTCCATGTAAAATTTTGCCCTTTCCCACACAAAAGGGAGCTATACCTTTAGTCACCACCATGTCTATTGCTTGTCATGATATAAAAATTTTTCCAATCTGTAGTTCAAGGAATAATTTCTGTGTAGTCTCTTTGGCAAGGTCTATTTCCTATATAAATGAAATTCTACTTAGATTTAGGGTGAAATTTTTCTTTTAAAAATAGTGGAAATAGTTTTTTGGCAGGGTTTTTACCTGATGGCCTTTCTTTAAAAATGCTCCATCATCCACTATCCACAACTGTCAAGTATCTCTGCACTCAACATTAAACATAATAGACCAAGACATTGGTGGGATATATGATTACAGAAAGCTGAGGACAAAGGGGACTGATTCAGCTATTATAAACTGCTGTAACTCCCAGGAAGAAAATATACTTAGTTTTAAAAAAAATAATTGGCCATTTCCCTGGACTGAGCCTTTTTCAACTGAACTTATCAAAACCATCTGTATGTCTAGACATAGCCCAAGACAAAGTGTTCCCAATAGCATATTAAATAATAAAGACGAACAAATTAAAAATGGATAGATGTTAGAGAGTGTTGGTGATCCTGCTAAAGAGCTGAAGGGCTAGTTTAAAATGTCAAACTTCTTAAAGTTCCAGCACAGCCATATTCTAATATATGTCAGTTATTAAAGGACTAATTTCAAAGAAAACTCTAACAAGATATAACAGCTGAATGGCTTTTGATTTATTTAGATAACTCCAAATTCTTTGAATAAAATTTTTAATTTTCAGTGTGCAATAATTTCACCTCATCAGTTATGCCTAAATTGTTTAATTTTATTTGATTCCTTTGAAACTTTAACTACATCCTTAATGTGATCCTGGATTTCTCCCTGTTACAGTAGAGAAATATTACTGTTTTGATATATTCTGTATCCTTGGTAGTCACCTTCAGTTATTAATTTATTTTCTATTCTATTACCTGCAAATCCATTCTCGTCTCGATGTTATCATGTTTTTTTCTTACTGAATCAATCCAGCAAGATCCTGTAACACAATGTTGAATTGAAAAGATAAGGTTGTTGTTTTCTTCCTTATAGTCTTAGAAAATATTCAGTACGGTAGTTCTAGGTCCTTTTTCATTGATACCACTTTATTTATTTTTTCTTTTTCTTTTATTAGATATTTTCTTCATTGACAATTCAAATGCTATCCCAAAAGTCTCTTATATCCTCCCCCCACCCTGCTCCCCAACTCACCTACTCCTGCTTCCTGGCCCTGGCATTCCCCTATATTGGGGCACATAATCTTTGTAAGACCAAGGGCCTCTCCTCCCAATGATGGTCGACTAGGTCATCTTCTGCCACATATGCAGCTAGAGACATAAGCTCTGGGGGTACGGGTTAGTTCATATTGCTGATGCTCTTAAAGGGTTACAGGCCCCTTCAGCTCCTTGGGTACTTTCAGTAACTCCTCCATTGGGGGCCCTGTGTTCCATCCAAGAGATGACTGAGAGCATCCACTTCTGTATGTGCCAGGCACTGGCATAGCCTCACAAAAGACAGCTATATCAGGGTCCTTTCAGCAAAATCTTGTTGGCATATGCAATAGTGTCTGTGTTTGGTGGCTGATTATGGGATGGATCCTTGGATGGGGCAGTCTCTGTATGGTCCTTTTTTTCTGTCTCAGCTCCAAACTTTGTCTTTATAACTCCTTCCATGAGTATTTTGTTCCCTATTCTAATGAAGGACAAAGTATCTACACTTTGGTCTTCCTTTTTCTTGAGTTTCATGTGTTTTGCAAATTGTACCTTGGGTATTCTAAGTTTCTGGGCTAATATCCACTTATCATTGAGTGCATATCATGTGAGTTCTTTTGTGATTGGGTTACCTCACTCAGGATGATACCCTCCAGATCCATCCATTTGCCTAAGAATTTCATAAATTCATTGTTTTGTTTTGTTTTGTTTTTGTTTATTTGTTTGTTTGTTTTTCTTTTTGGTTTTTGGAGAAAGGGTTTCTCTGAATAGCCCTGGCTGTCCTGGAACTCACTTTGTAGACCAGGCTGAACTTGAACTCAGAAATCCACCTGCCTCTGCCTCCTAAGTGCTGGAATTAAAGGTGTGTGTCACCATGCCTGGCTAAATTCATTGTTTTAATAGCTGAGTAGTACTCTATTGTGTATTGATACCACTTTATAAAGTGAGGAAATTCTATTATATTTCAGCTTGCTTGGGACTTTTATCTTGAATGTTCATTTTCTATATCTGAGAGGATGGCATAGCTCCTGCTATTTAACACTATGGCATAATATATTAAGTGATTTGGGGGTATTACAGTAAGGTAATATGCCTGGGATAACTTCCTTTTGTTCATGATAAAAACAAATGAACAAGAATGGGGCAAAACAGACAGCAAGTAAACATAATAAAAGAAGCCAGAGAAAAAGCACAAGAAACATGAAAACATGCAGCAACACTCACATTGGTACACACAGAAATTCAATAAAACACAAAACTGGAAACCATAAAATATAAGCAGGATATTTAGAAGGTAAAAAATAAGTAAATTATTAGGAAAGGAAGGAAGCAAGGGAAGGAGGGTGGGGAGGAATAAGGGAGGAAGGGAGAGACAAAATAATGCCTAGACAAAGCACTATGAAACAAAACAAGCAAACAAACAAACCCCACAACACAACACAGCAAAACAAAACAAACAGAAACTTCCCAAATACCATTGAGTTCAATTTGTGTTGGCTATCTACTGCTGGCCATCTGGCCTGAACTTCTATGTGTGGTTTGCATACTTAGTGAGATGTCATTTATGTTCAATTGTTAATTAGAGATAGCTTCTGGTTCAGTGTCGGAGGCCTGTGTCCACTTTTGTCCTTAGACCTCTGCAGGCCTGGTTCAGACTGCCACATCCCTGTGAGTTCATATGTGCATCAGCCCTGCTGTGTCTAGAATGCACTGTTTATGAGTTGACTTCCATCCCCACTGGCTCTTACCATCTTTCTGTCTCTGAGCACTAAGGGGAAGAAGGATTTCATTGAGACAACCCACTAAGACTGAGTGTCCCAAAATCTCTCACTCTATTTACATTGTTCGGTTGTGGGTCTATTTGTTTGTTCCAATTTATTTCATATGGAAGCTTCTCAGATGATGGCTGAGCAAGACTCTGATCTATGAGTACAGCAAGATGTTCCTTTAGCAGAAGAGTAGTCATTGACTTTTTTTTTTTTTTTTTTTGGTGTTGCATTGTTGCCTTATGTGAACCTCTAAAATAAATTAAAATTTTTTCTGTCCTCTTGAATTTTTGACAACTTTTGTAAAAAATACAGTTTACTATTTAGTTTCTGGAATTTACCAGACGTCCTGAGTTTTCTTTGTTTGGAGTCTTTTACTGTTCTTAATTTGAAGTTCATCATGCTCATCATCGTTATCAGCATTATCACCACGTGTGACTGTATGTGGTACAAGACTATCCCAGGGATAATCACAAGCCAAATGCCTCTGAGCTATCTCAAGGGCCTATAATTTTCAGTTACTATTTTCTTTACTTATTAACGATAACATTCTTGTATCTATTTCTTTCTTTCTCGTGTTATTCTAGGATTTTGTTTATATAATTTAAATTACCTAGTTGGTTTTCACATGGTTATTTATATTTTCTCTTCAATATCTTTTTAGTCTATATATCCAATAATAATATTTTCTAATTAGCATTACTAAAATTTTGTCAAAATTCTTTTTCAAAACACTTGTCCAAAATTGGATTTATATATCATAACTTTTTTTTTTTCCGAGACAGGGTTTCTCTGTATAGCCCTGGCTGTCCTGGAACTCACTCTGTAGACAACGCTAGCCTCGAACTCAGAAATCCATCTGCCTCTGCCTCCCAAGTGCTAGGATTAAAGGCGTGCGCCAACACGCCCATATCATAACTTTATGATGTATGTTTTGTTCCCTTTCTAATGTTTGTAGTAGCTTCAATGTTTCTTTTTCCAGCATCTAAACATAAGAGTTTAACTTATTAATATTCCTGGTAAATCCAGTGGAAAAAAAGACAGCATTTTCAACAAATGGTGCTCGCACAACTGTCAGTTATCATGTAAAAGAATGAGAATTGATCCATTCTTATCTCCTGTTAAAAGCTCAAGTCTATGTGGATCAAAGAACTCCACATAAAACAAGAGACCCTGAAATTTATAGAGGAGAAAGTAGGGAAAAGCCTCTAAGATATTGGCACAGTGGAAAAATTCCTGAACAGAAGAGCAATGGCTTGTGTTGTAAGATTAAGAATCAACAAATGGGACCTCATAAAANTGCAAAGCTTCTGTAAGGCAAAAGACACTGTCAGTAAGACAAAAAGGTCACCAACAGATTGGGAAAGAATTTTTACCAATCCTAAATCTGATAGGGGACTAATATCCAATATATACAAACAGCTCAGGAAGCTCGACTCCAGAAAATCAAATAACCCCATTAAAAATGAGGTACAGAGCTAAACAAAGAATTCTCAACTGAGGAATACCGAATGGCTGAGAAACGCCTAAAAAATGTTGAACATCTTTAATCATCAGGGAAATGCAAATCAAAACAACCCTGAGATTCGACCTCACACCAGTCAGAATGGCTAAGATCAAAAATTCTGGAGACAGCAGAAGCTGGCAAGGATGTGGAGAAAGAGGAACACTCCTCCATTGCTGGGAGGATTGCAAGCTTGTACAAACACTCTGGAAATCAGTCTGGCAGTTCCTCAGAAAATTGGACATAATACTACCGGAGGATCCAGCAATACCTCTTCTGGGCATATACCCAGAAGATGTTCCAACTGGTAATAAGAGCACATGCTCCACTATGTTCATAGCAGCCTTATTTATAACAGCCAGAAGCTGGAAAGAACCCAGATGCACCTCAACAGAGGAATGGATACAGAAAATGTGGTACATTTACACAATGGAGTACTACTACTCAGCTATTAGAAACAATGAATTTATGAAATTCTTAGGCAAATGGATGGATCTGGAGGGTATCATCCGGAGTGAGGTAACCCAATCACAAAAGAAGTTACTTGGTATGCACTTACTGATAAGTGGATATTAGCCCAGAAACTTATAATACCAAAGGTACAATTTGCAAAACACAAGAAAATCAAGAAGACCAACGTGTGGATACTTCCTTCCTCCTTAGAATAGGTAACAAAATACCCATGGAAGGAGTTACAGAGACAAAGTTTAGTGCTAAGATGAAAGGATGGACCATCCAGAGACTGCCCACCCAAGGAGCCATCCCATAATCATTCACCAATGCAAACACTACTGCATATGCCAACAAGAGTTTGCTGAAAGGACCCTGATATAGCTGTCTCTTATGAGGCTATGCCAGTGCCTGGCACATACAGAAGTGGATGCTCATAGTCATCTATTGGATGGAACACAGGGCCCCCAATGGAGGAGCTACTGAAAGTACCCAAGGAGCTGAAGGGGTCTGTAATACTATAGGAGGGACAACAATATGAACTAACCGGTACCCCCAGAGCTTGTGTCTCTAGCTGCATATGTAGCAGAAGATGGCCCAGTTATCCATCATTGGGAAGAGAGGCCCCTTGGCCTTGCAAAGATCATATCCCCCAATACAGGGGAATACCAGGGCCAAGAAGTGGGAGTGGGTGTGTAGGGGAGCAAGATGGGGGGTGGGTATAGGGGAATATTGGGATAGCATTTGAAATGTAAATGAAGAAAACATCCAATAAAAATTGAAAATAAAAAGAGATTGAGAGAAATAAGCAATCAACAAATACTGGACCTGAATAACATGATGTGGTGAAAACATAGACTAGTAATATAACCTACTAAGATATTTAAGCTGTGTATCCATCAATCAACAATGACTGGAGGTTTATAGAATTTACTCCTTTAAATAATGGCGTGATGACCAAAGAACTGTACATTTTTTACTATGAGTATGGAAGATTCCTGCAATTAAAGCAATAGCCCAAGTTTTAAATTAAATATTTTCAGTTTCATATCTGAACTGCGTAATTCAGAGCCAGTCTATTAGAAAAACTACAAGATACGGAAAGCTCATGAACATTATATAAGATGTTTTGATAGGTTTTCAGACTGACTAAAACATACACAAGAAAATATTCAACTATGTATGAGTGTGAGCATATTTTAAAGAATAATTCAATAAAATATATACATTCTTAATTAAAAACTTAAATGCATGAATGAAACAAATTACAACTTTTAATTTTTAATTTTTTTTTCAATTTTTATTAGGTATTT
>NC_034593.1:53338875-53348539 GCF_900095145.1 Mus pahari
CCTTATTCCATGGTGGTCTGATAGGATGCATGGGAAAATTTCAACATTTTTGTATCTGTTGAGGCCTGTTTTGTGATCAATTATATGGTCAATTTTGGAGAAGGTACCATGAGGTGCTGAGAAGAAAGTATATCCTTTTGTTTTAGGATAAATGTTCTGTAGATATCTGTTAAATCCATTTGTTTCATAAATTCTGTTAGTTTCACTGTGTCTCTGTTTAGTTTCTGTTTCCACGATCTGTTCATTGATGAGAGTGGGGTGTTGAAGTCTCCCATGATTATTGTGTGAGGAGTAATGTGTGCTTTGAGTTTTACTAAAGTTTCTTTAATGAGTGTGTCTCCCTTGCATTTGGAGCATAGATATTCAGAATTGAGAGATCATCTTGGAAGATTTTAACTTTGATGAGTATGAAGTGGCCCTCCTTGTCTTTTTTGATAACTTTGGGTTGAAAGTTGAGTTTATTCGATATTACAATAGCTACTCCAGCTTGTTTCTTCGGACCATTTGCTTGGAAAATTGTTTTCCAGCCTTTCACTCTGTGGTAGTGTCTGTCTTTTTCCCTGAGATGAGTTTCCAGTAAGCAGCAAAATGTTGGGTCCTGTCTGTGTAGCCAATCTATTAGTCTATGTCTTTTTTATTGGGGAATTGAGTCCATTGATATTAAGAGATATTAAGGAAAAGTATTGTTGCTTACTGTTATTTTTGTTGTTAGAGTTGGGATCCTGTTCTTATGGATGTCTTCTTTAGGTTTCTTGCCTTTTCTAGGGTGTAGTTTCCATCCTTGTGTTGGTGTTTTCCTGTTATTATTCTTTGAAGGGCGCTGGATTCGGTAAAAGATATTGTGTGAATGTGGTTTTTCTCATGGAATACTTTGGTTTCTCCATCTATGGTAGTTGAGATTATAGGTGGGTATTGTAGCCTGGGCTGGCATTTGTATTCTCTTAGTGTCTGTATAACATCTGTCCAGGATGGAGTAATTCTAATAGGCCTGCCTTTATATGTTACTTGACCCTTTTCCCTTATTGCTTTTAATATTCTGTCTTTATTTAGTGCATTTTTGTTCTGATTATTATGTATCAGAAGGAATTTCTTTTCTGGTCCAGTCTATTTGGGGGTTCTGTAGGCTTCTTGAATGTTCATGGGCATCTCTTCCTTTAGGTATGGGAAGTTTTCTTTTATAATTTTGTCAAAGATATTTGCTGGCCCTTTAACTTGATAATCTTCATTCTCAACTACACCTATTAACCGTAGGTTTGGTCTTCTCATTGTGTCCTGGATTTCCTGGATGTTTTGAGTTAGGATCTTTTTGCATTTTGCATTTTCTTTGATTATTGTATCCATGTTCCCTATGGAATCTTCTGCACCTGAGATTCTCTCTTCCATCTCTTGTATTCTGTTGCTGATGCTTGCATCTATGGTTCCTGATTTCTTTTCTAGGATTTCTATCTCCAAAGTTGCCTCCCTTTGGGTTTTCCTTATTGTTTCTATTTCCATTTTTAGATCCTGGATGGTTTTATTCAATTCCATCACCTGTTTGATAGTGTTTTCCTGTAACTCTCTAAGAGATTTTTGTGTTTCCTCTTTAAGGACTTCTAGCTGTTTACCTGTGTTTTTCTGTATTTCCGTCTTAAAGTCCTCCATCATCATCATGAGAAGTGACTTTAGATGCATGTCTTGCTTTTCTGGTATGATGGTGTATCCAGGACTTGCTATGGTGGGAGAGTTTGGTTCTGATGATGCCAAGTAACCTTGGTTTCTGTTGCTTCTGTTCTTATGCTTGCCTCCTGCCATCTGATTATCTTAAGTGCTTGCTGCCCTCAATATATCTGATTGGAGCCTGTTGTTCCTATAATCCCAATTGATTGAGGACTTCTCAGAGTCCAGATTTCTCTGTGATTCTTTGATTGTGGGATCCTGTGAACCTGAGATTCTGGGTGTGTCTGAGTTCTTGGCAATCAAACTCCTCTGAGACACTGAAATACTGGTATGACCCAGCTCCTGTTATCCTGGGATCCTGTTGTCCTAAGATCCTGGGTGTGTTACAGTGCATTGAAGTGGTGTCTCCTTTGAGGACCGTGGAGCTGTCTGTTCAATGGGCAGTCCTCTAGGGACTGTTGGGGTGTCCACTGACTCTGTGCCCTATGTGACCTGGTGCTGATATAGACCGGAAGGGACTTGTGCCCCTGGTCAGGGCAGTTATCCCCTTCCCTAGTGCTGTTTCAGGTCCTGTTCGAGATTGGATTAGAGCAGATGTTGTGTTCCACTCACCAGTGACCCTAAGATCGCGTGGCAGTCCTCTAGGGACTGTGGGGGTGTCCGCCAACTCCGCATCCTAGGTGACCTGGTGCTGGCACAGACTGGAAGGGACTTGTCTCTCTGGCCAGGCTGGTTCTCTGCTTCCCTTTTAAATTTAATAATAATAATAAAAATATCCTTAAGACATTTTAATGTTTATGTGTGTGTCCCTGATACAATGTTTTATTGTGATATTTAATGTTCTACCAAAACTAAAAAGTACTACTGAATGTTGTCTACAGTCTTTTTGTGTGTGTGAGATGAGAGTCTTTTTTGTGCTTCTACTAAGAAGAAACAAGTGAGGCATGGTAGTCAGATGCCAGTTTGATAGTTTAAACAATAATTCTCTGTCAGCTTTGGTGATTATCAGGGCAGTTTATAGTTGTTTGCTTCTGAGCATGGTACTGTTTGGGGTAGCTGAAGTGTATGTAGGTCAGGAGTGTGAATGCGTTAGGCATATGGGCTTTGAATTGGTCGGTTTATATTAGCAATGTCTACAATCTTTTTATCTTGCATAGATCTTGTCTAATTTTCAGTATACTTTACTTGTGGAATTTCTATCATGCTAATTAATTGTGAATTTTTTTCAGTATTGCATCTTAAAAATTTCAAAATACATGCATTTGAAGGATGAATTATCTAATTAAATATTTAATTGTCTCCATTTATTTTTTTTATAAAAAGAAACCCAAGATCTAATTATGAAAATATTCTACATGAATTAGAAATTGTAGACTTTTTTCTCAAATATTATAGATAACCAATTGATGTGCTCTTTCTCTGCAGGAGACTCTCACCATCAGCATCTCTAAGTTCTTTGACATTCTGTAAGGTGGGGGCCTCCTAGCTTTCTCCTGTCCATGTTAGCCAGTCTAATGTTGCAGTCCTTGTTAGGCTCATATTTAGACAGCCATGTTGTCAAGACATTCTATCTTCTGATGCTCCAAAATGCACAAACCTGAAAACATACACACAAATAACATCATACAAACTGATCAGCTTATATTTAGGAATATAAATGTACATACACATATGCATATAACAAAAATTAGTGGAGAAGTGAGTTTACAAGCTCTTAAGCAATTTTATAAAATGTCATAAAACTAACTCTCTAGGATAACGTCTAATAATTTGTCAGCTTATGAATTATTTCCCACATATGAAAATCCCTTTAAAATGTTTCATGTCAATTTAATTAATTAAATTAAATTAGTTAATTTTGTTATTATACTCTATTCTGCTTTAGTAGTCAGCCAAAGACCACTCTATAGAACTTAATTTTGTTGGATTTTCAAATTGCAAATTTATGAAACTGTGTTTTCTGAGCATAATCTACTTGTCGGAAGAGAGAGAGAGAGAGAGAGAGAGAGAGAGAGAGAGAGAGAGAGAGAGAGANNGNGAGANAGAGAGNGAATGGGAGAAAGAGAGGGTTGGATTTTGTCCTATGTTTACTGGGTAGTTGCAAAATTAATTATCTCCTGCCTTCCTTTATAATCACTCTCTAATTTTACTTATTCCATATTTAAGAACAAGAAAAATACATTCTTTTAAGGATCCAGCTTGTTTTTCTTCTCATCATTTCCCCTTTAGGGTTTGTCTCAATCAATCAGTATAAATATCATTCGAACCTTGTGACCAGACTATAGAAACCCAGAAGAGACAACTGCCAGTTGTCAGGTACATTTTCCTAGATTTTCTCTTTATTTTTCATTCACACCTCAATTCTGTTACAGTGTCCACTGTGCACTGACCAACAACTCACACTCATTTCCAAATTACAGTCATGGTTTTCATAGAGTGTATAAAGCCAGTTTTAAAACTTGGAGGAGAATGTGTAGAGAATATTTCAGACTTTTCCAAAGAAGAGAGCTTCTCTAGAAAATGGCGAAATACTAACTACAGCCATTCATTCATGTTAAAATCACCACAGAAACAGATAAAACAAACTCCCAGGATATAGTTTCAAACAAATAATTGCACTATAGATATTTCTCTTATGCACTGGTGTATATTTGCTCTGTTTGCTGTGCTTCACATCATTTTCATGTCTTACAGAATTGTAGTACACATCCCCAAAGAGTAGTCATATCTTTCAGAGCTTGCAGATATGCAGTTTGGCTGACCTGTGGTTCTATAGCTGGAGTGAGGAATTTAAACATATGTGGGAATAGGATAGAGGTCATGTTACTGCAATCTCAACAGACCTTAAGATTCAGTTTGTAATTATTTACCTAGGGCTAGCATTTCTTACTGGGATAGAGAGTGACAGCTAAGACCATCACATTCATTTTCTGGCTGTCAAAAAAGGAGTCATTATGAGAGAAATGGGTTAATCTAATCAGATGTTAGTCCAGTTATAGCTGTCTTGCCAGATGTGGTATCTGGCACACTGCCTCTGGCTACTGCTGAACAATGTTCATTTTTTGAGTCAGGAAGCACACAGGAAACGTTCACTTTATCTAACAAGGCAGCATAGAAGCAGTATTTTGCTTCAGGGTGGTGTGCGTGTGTGTGTGTGTGTGTGTGTGTGTGTGTGTGTGTGTGAGCTTATTCTGTTCTTTATAATAATGCAGTTTAGAGAATTCCTGATTGATTCCTTCTGAAAGATCACAAAGGCTCACAATCTGATGTGGCCATACTAGCTGGCTGGTGCTCGGTAGGAGCCATGACCCTAGATTCTCTAATTGGATAAATGTTTTTTTTTCACACACACACACAAAGCATGGTGTCTAGTTGGATGTTTGATCATTTTTGGCCATATATGCCATACTTAAGAATATATCACAAATCATATATGGATGGATCCAATTCAGGTGAGTTTGTTTTAGAACCAGGTTGGAGACTATACTACTATTTAGCCATGTAACCCTGCAGACCTAAATGTGTTAGACTAATGAACATGTGCCAATTATCTGACTATTCCAACAGCACAGCACAGCACAGCACAGCACAAAGGTCTTGAAATTATAGAATAATCTCACTTGAAATATATCTGTGTGAAAGGGGGGAACAGTGTTAAATGAATATTAGAAGTTTGATTAAAGGGTAACTCTAAAGCTTAAGTCATTTATCCTAAACTGAGCATTGTCAAATTTACTGACACAAAGGTGGCACACGAAGTTTATCCATGAAGTCATGAGATGGCTGAGTGAGTAAAGTTAACACAGTAATAATTATGGACCATAAATTTAACCGTGTTAACTTTACTCACTCAGCCACCAACAAGAGTTCATGTTGGTGGCTGAGTGAGTAAAGTTAACACAGTAATAATTATGGACCATAAATTTAACCGTGTTAACTTTACTCACTCAGCCACCAACAAGAGTTCATGTTGGTGGCTGAGTGAGTAAAGTTACTTGCTGCTAAGCTTGACAACCTGAGTTTTATCACTGGGAGCCATAAGTTGTCCTCCAAACCCCTTTGCATGCAGTTGTATGTACGTGTCTTGCCCCACTAAATACACATACACACACATACTCTAAAATTAAAATGTGATAATATTAGAAAGTTTCAATATCATCCATATATGCTAGAAATATTACAGCTGCTATTTCCAAAGCAGAAGCAGAAGCCACAAGTAAAATCCACATGTAGTCATGTAGTAAGTAGTGACTATTATAGAACACTAAAGAAAAATCTTTGCACTGTTTTGAGCTATGAAATATGAAATATGCTTGCTTACTCTAGGGGAATGAGAGGTTACTGGATATGTGAAAATGTACTGGTATTGCCAATCATTGAATTGGTTAACATCCCAGAAAACAAAACAAAACAAAACAAAACAAAAAAACAAAGCTGAAAGACAGGGTGGGGGTTTCTTCTAAGAGTTGTTTTAATCAAGCTATAGAACTGGGTACCTAAGTGTCTGCTTTCAAACTTGTGATTACACATGCCACAAGGGAAGTCATGCTGGTCATGGACATTTTGTCTGATCTGTTTGTATCATGTTTGTAAACTGCAGGTAAGTAATAGACAGCATACTTTTTCTTATTCTGTAGAAATTTAGTTTATGTCTCTTCTCATAGAAACAAAAAAGAGGGGACTCAGTGACTTTTAATTGTCATTTCTTCACAAAATTTCAAGTCTAAATTTTCCTCAATATGTGGCCACAAACCTTCAAATTTACATTTGTTTTTTTTGCCCACCACCTAGACTGTCCCATCTAAACTAAAATCCAAGTGTCAAGATCATCATTGCTATTTTGTGTTGACTTGTAGCTGGGTTCTGCCTAGTGTTTGAAGAAATGTTGTGAGCTGGGGCAAACTTCTCCCCAGGTAGGCTGTTGTCTAATTCACTACTGAGAGGTACCCTGAAAAATAAAATCCTGGGTTCCTCAGAGGGAGCTATTGACAATGGGCTGCTAATCATTGATTGCTCTGACAAAGGTAAAAATGAGCTCAGAGCTGAGCTGTTTCCTGAACGTTCCTCAAGGCCTTACCAAATATATTAAAACTAACATAGCAGCCAATTAGAAACCAACCCATGTAACATCACTGGCACCCACCAATGAAGTTTTAGATTACCTAACCCTAGCTAAAACCCCATAGTTCCCTATTTTCAAAAAATCCTGAGCACCTTTGTCTGGGTGGCCATTTTGATAAATAGTTGAACCCTGTATCCTGGTAATTTCTGCAGAATAAATGCTCTTTGCCTAATTGATTCTGTTGTTTTTCCTTCAGTGATTCTTGGACCCTAACAACTACCTCACAAATCCTTAAGTGGATTTAGCACTAAGAACATCATTGCTAAGAATATACAAATCATAGAAATTTATAGAGTTATATAAAGAACAGGTCTGTATCCGCTGACCTCTAGAAATCTGCTGGACCATATATGTCAGGTTCAACTTCTGGTTATGTTTCAAAATATTTATGGTAATTGATTTCCTCTCATGTTAGGCCTCATGGTGCCTAAAGGGGTAAGATCCTAAAATAATTGACTTTCAGCATCTCCTCTTACAGGGCTGATTTTGCAGGAATCCTCAGGAGACTCCATGTTACACCTGTGGCTTCACTCAGGGATTTATGCTTACCTTTGGATCAAGGCAATACATTTAACAAAAATCAGAAGGGGATGCTGAACTTCACTTGACCCCAGTGTACCCAGCAAATTCCCTTCCATATTCCAGTTAGAAACTCACTGTGAAAGGCTACCTGTATCCAATTAGTGAGCAGTTAGGAATCAGGGGACTTTTCATAATCTATTTCAAGGACAGGTACAGAACCTCTACACTTCATAAATAATTAAGGACCCTCCCCTCCCCCCCACCCCACACACACTTCAACTGGCTAACTTGACCAAAATTTAGCCAAGCCCCACATCTACCACAGATTTGAAAACAAGTTATAACTTGCCCATGAAAGTAAAGCTAGTATGGAATGCAAAAGTGACTTTTTGCAGTTCCTCTCTAAGAACTGGCTTAGAGGTAAACAAGCACAGGACAACTGTCTGAGATGCCGCCTCCAATTGCAGCCCTCCAGGACAAGAATTTTCCACTCCTGTTTATACTTCCTCATTAAAGAAAACAATTTATGTCCTGAAATTCAAGATTCTTCTCTATTTTCTGGCTGATCTTGTGGTCAGAACACTTTTGCATTGTGACAGGGTTTTTGTTGTTGTTGTTCAATTGTTTTTATTTTTGTTTGTTTGTTTTTCTGAAATCTCTCCTTCACTATGTCTGGATTGTTATCTTATTGACTGAAGAAAGCAGGCACATATTAGTGCCTCTTCATTAACATTCTCAGTGGGACATAAGATATTGATGCTCCTAGCAGCCACATTGCCAGCATGAATTGGCCCCTACATGTTGCCTAGCCTCTTTATTGATCAGCCAGGTATTTACCTACAAGCCTAGGATCAGCTACATTTGTGAGAGCAGGAATGAACTGCAAGCTCATCAACACAGAGGTGACCTTGTTGTTCTTCTTAACTGTTCAATTGCTGGAGACTAATGCTAAGCCTCTGTGTACAAGAACTTCAGGATAACCTTCAGTGGCTCAGGCAATGCTGATCAATTAATTAAGACATTGATCCCTGGCAGAAAAAGTAATCATGTCCCATGGAAACCTTTCATATGCACTCTAGAACTCTTTTGACAAACAATACCTCCTCTAGCAAAAGCTGTTCAAAGAATTGCAGACCATCTGAGGTGGGTTTTATGAGACTTATTTTGTATTTTATGTGTATGGGCATTTTGCCTGAATATATGTCTATGTACCAGGTATGTGCGGTGCTCTTGGAGGCCATAAAGAGGGTGTTATATCCCCTGGAACTGGAGTTACAGACATTTTTGAGGTATCATGTAGGTTTGGGGAATCAACCTGAGTCCTGTAGAGGAGCAGCCAGTGATCACAAGAGCTGAGCCAGCTTTCCAGCCTTGCCACCTGAGTTTATTATGATATCTTATACATTATTAATGCAGAAAATGGGACCCATTTTCAATCAGAGGTGTTACAACACTGGGGAAGGAAAAACTCTGTCTGGAAGCCAGAGGGTTGAATTATATCTGTGAAGCAGCAGTTGTGCCAAACAGAACAAGCAGGATGTATTGGTAACACTTCTTATTACTTTGACAGTCTGACAGAACAACCCCACAGATGACCCAGAGGGGTAATTTAGTAATCTCCTAGGCCCCTCTCAACCCAATTGAATTGACTATCACATTAACTATAACAGCAAATGAGTTGACTCTTACATTAACCATCACAACAAGATAGGGATCAGACACTAGGGTTTGCCAGTGTCTGAATCAGTCTACGAGACACACTGACCTGGGTCCCCTTTTCTGGAAGTCTGGCTGTTTTATTACTGGAAATTCACCCCTCCAAGACAGTCTTCTGCTTTAGGGGAAAAGGGGCTGAAATGTATCTTGTTTCCTGATGAGAGCTCATCTCAGTCTCAGGCAAACTGGGATGGCTGGCCTACTTATTCCAATCATGCACCAGGCATACCTTCAAAGTCCTTGCCAAAGTAAACAAAACAAAACCGCAGAATGGATGGCGGAGGATGAGATGATAAGTATAACCAATGAATCCAGGGTAATTTTTGGTAACGTGAATTTGTTCAACATAACCGTGAAAGACTGAATTAATTTTAAGGATTAGAATTATACATCGTTTCTTTGGGAAGAATTAAAAAGGTGTTCACTCTTGAAGTGAGACTAGGAGAGATTATGTACCTATGTGGAAGAGGTCCATTACTTCTATCCTTAAGAGGACGCCTCATAGCCTGAGGGGTGATGCCTACTCATTATAGCTCAGAAACTAATGTATTGCATCGAACACTCCATCATGTGTGAACCTTCTCTTAGCAGGATTCAGAATCTTAGCATGAATTTTATCCAGGGGGGAGGGAGAGAGAGAGAGAGAGA
>NC_034593.1:53350393-53357235 GCF_900095145.1 Mus pahari
GAAGGAAGGAAGGAAGGAAGGAAGGAAGGAAGGAAGGAAGGAAGGAAGGAAAAAAGATACTTAAAAAATTCAAAAGCAGAGAGATGAGATACCCTATGGTCAAGAATCCATACTGCTCTTTTGGAGGAACCAAGTTCTGCTACTATCACCCATGATAGACATTTCACAATTACCTATAACTGCAGTTCTGGGGATAAAGCACTCTCTTTTTGATTCTGCAGGCACCTGCACTCATTGATGCACAAATTACACACACACACACACACACACACACACACACACACACACACACACATTTTTAAATTTCTAAATGAGTGTACAAATAAATAATCTGTTAGAAATTATCTTTGCTGTATAGGGTTCTGGAATTATACTCCTAGTTCCATCTTCTGGTTTCCAAGGAAAACACATACATGTGGTGCAGTGACCTATGCAATCAAACACCCATGCACAGAAAATAAAAACAAATAAAATTTTGGGTGCTAGCAGGGGCAGCTCCCAGACCAAGCAGGCACTCCCTGAGAACCCACAGGCCAGTCTGACCAGGGATGCAAGTAAGATACCTGCAGATCTTCACCTCTCCCACTACTCCTTCAAATCCAGTTCTTCATGATAAAAGTCAGGATATTAGGAATACAAGGGACATACTTCAACATAGTAAAGACAAGCCCATATTCAGTATCAATTTAAATGTAGAGAAACTCAAAGCAATTCCATTAAAATGAGGAATAAGTCAAGGTTGTCTACTTTCATCATTTCCACTCAATATAGTACTTGAACTATTAGCTAGAACAATAAGAAAACTAAAGAAGATCATATAGATAAAAATTAGAAAGAATGAGGTTATAGAACTTTATTTGCAGGTGATATAATAGTATTTATAAGTGACCCTAAAACTTCTGCTAAGAAACTTTTGCAACTGATAAACACATTCAGCAAAGTAGCTGAATTCAAAATTAACTTAAAAAAAAAAGAGTAGCCTTTCAATATACAAATGACAAGTGAACTGAGAACAAAATCAGAGAAATGATACATTCTACAGTAGACTCAAGTACTATAAAAATCTTTGGGTAGCTCTAAGCAAGTGAAAGACCTGTAGAATAAAACCTTAAGATCCTGGAAAAAGAAATTGAAGAAGATATCAAAATATGGAAAGATCTCTCATGATCATGGATCATTAGGATTAATGTAGTAAATATTTCCATCCTATCAAAAGCAATCTGCAGATTGAATTCAATATTCATCAAAATTCTAACACGATTCTCAAAACTGGAAAGGGTAATGTTCAGCTTTATACAGAAACACAATAAAACAGGATAGCTAAAACTATCTTGAACAATCATGTAATTTCTGGAGATATTGTTATCCCAGAATTCAAGTTGTACTACAAAACTATAGCAATAAAACAAGCATGCTTTTTAACACAAAACAGACACATCGATCAATGGAATTTAATTGAAGATCCAGACATAAATAAACAGAACTATAGGCATCTGAGTTTTGATAAAGAAGTCAGAAATACACATTAAAGAAAGTATAGCAATGATTATGTTGGTCAAACTAGGTGACAGAAAGTAGAAGAATGTAAAGAGAACCATATTTATCACCCTGCAAAAAACTCAAGTCCAAATGGATCAAAGACTTCAACATAGAAGCAGATACATACACTGAACCTGATAGAATGGAAGTAGGGAATAGCCTCAACAACACTGACACAGCAGATGACTTTCAGAACAAAACACCAATAACATAGGCACTAAGATCAAGAAATAATAAATAGGATCTCATAAAATTGAGAAGTGTCTGTACTGTGAAGGGCACTGTTTTTCAAAAAAAAAAAAAAGCAGTAGCCTACAGAATGGGAAAGGAATTTTTTTTAATCATTTACACATCTGATAAAAAGCTATTATGCAAATATATAAAGAACTCAAAAATAGATACCAAAAACCTATTAACCCGTTAAAAAGGGAGTACAGAAAAGTCTTGAAAGAAAAAACTCAAGTGACAGAGAAATATTTAAGAAATCTTCAATATCCTTTGTGCTCAGGAAAATATGATTCAAAATACTGAGAGATTTTATCTTACACCATTAGAATGGTAAAATCAATAAAATAAGTGATAGTTTATGTTGGTGAGGATATGGGGTAAGAACACTTCTCCATTGCTGGTAGGAGTGCAAACTTGCAGAAACTATAGAAATCAGTGTGGCATTTCCCCAGGAAGATGGGACTTGATCTATCTCAAGATCAAGATTCACTCTTCTTGTACTTATACCCAAAAGATACTTCATCCTATGTACAAAGACTCCATGTTCATTGCTGCTCTATTTACAATAGCCAACTACTGGAAACAACTTAATTGTCCCTCAACAGAAGAATAGATAAAGAAAATGTGGTACATTTACCCAGCCATTAAAACAACCCACCCACCCCCAAACTTAAACCAAATCAAACCTAAAAGCAATGCAAAAACTGACATTATGAAAGTTGTGAGTGATGGATGGAACTAGAAAAAGTCATCATAGTGAGTTAATCCAGACCCAGAAAGACAAATATCTTATGCATTTGCTTATATGTAGATGTTAGCAGTTAAATCAATGGCAAGCTACTAGAAGCACCGGGTTTAGGTACAGAGTGGAGGACTAGAAAGTATAGAAAGATAGAATAGGAAAATAGAAGAGACAGTTGTGGAACAGCAGTATCAAGTGGGCAGGGGGGCATGAGAGGGGGACAAGGGAGGGAATGGGGACAGACAGCTAAAATGAAGGGCCATTTGAGTGATAGTATGGAAAGCGAATATAGGTATATATTTTAGAAAGCTTTTAATCTAAATTAAAATCACTAACTAAATGGGGGGGACAGAGACCCAGATTGCAATACAAGATTTAGGTTACACCTAATTGAATTGTTGGGCTATGTGGTCCCATGAGAAACTAAAAACAACCTAGGCTGTTGGCAAGACAATAGGTTGTTCTTCACAAACTGACAGGAAGGTCGGCCCCGTTGCTGAAGACCACACCTATACAACTCGTTGAGCATGACTAGCTGGTGTATTCACCCTAGTGTGTTAGTGTCTTTGGTATGGAAGGTACTCTGCAGGCTACCAAAAGAAAAACTCAAAGCACCACCCTTCCACAAACACTTTGATCCACAATGGTCTCCTGCCTGCAGATTAGGCTAGGGCAATGGTAGAACAGAGCTGGCGGGAGGAACCAGCCAATGTCTGATTTGACATAAGGCCCACTGCATGAGATGGAGCCCATACCTGACACTGCTTGGGTGACTAAGAACCAGAGACTAGATAATCCAAGGAACCTCGGGCAAAACCAAATAAGACTGAATTAACACATCCATTCCCAAATGCAGTGACAGAATGACTCATATCATGACATCCTGCTGTATTTGTAGATCAATGACTTGCTCAGCCATTGTCAGAGAAGCTTCCTTCTGCAGGTGGGATGCATCCCTAAATGGGATGGGGATGTCTGTATCAAATCCCTCCTTCCAGGGCTCAGGGAAACCATGAAAGAGTAGGTGAAGAGTGTTAGAACCAGAGGGAGGACACCAAGAAATCAAGACCCTCTATACCAACACAAGCAAAGCTCCTGTGAACTCACAGAGAGCGGAGCAGCAGTCTACACGGCGTCTGCACCAAGCCCTCTGTGTACATATTATAGCTTCCAGTTTAGTGGCTTTGTGACATTTCTAAGTGTGTGAATGAGTAAGTAGGTCTCTGATTCTTCTGCCTTCACTTGGGCTAAATTTATTTTGTTGCTTTGTTTTGCACAGCTCCAATATGATAAATTTTGTTTTACCTTATATTTATCTTGTTATATTTAATTATTATCTCTTAAAAGATTGGTTTTTTTCAAATTAGAGAAAGAAAGGGAGTTGATTCGGATGGGAGGGGAGGTGGGGAAGGGCTGAGAAGAGTTGATGAAGGAGAAACAGTAATTAGGATATATTTTAAGAGGAAAAAACACATTTTTAAGAAAAGGAAAATAAATCTTTAAAAATTACCTCTTATTTCCATGTTCATTGTTCAAGTGAAAGTAATGATATTTGTTAGTCAGCTGGAGCCATATATATAAATTAATATATATTAATTGATTATTAATATTAATTTAATATATTTTATATTTATATATTTAACATATGTTTAATTAATAATATTAACAGTAATATATATCTGAGGAACTTCTGGTTATTGCCCAGATTTTTCAGTAAAGATGCTAATCTGAAGAAAAGTGACTTGAGAGATTAATGCATGCTGGCATTCTTGGTTCCCTCTGTGTATCATTTGTAGCATTTTCAGTTAAAAGGATTCCAAGGAAGGTTAACAAGTAGAGTGAGTCTTTACCAAGCTAGCTGTGAAGATTTCTGTTTATCTATATATCTACCTATCTGTCTGCCTGCCTGTCTGTCTATCTGTCTGACTGACTGACTAATTAAATTTGTAAAATTTACCAAAGGACTTAGGAAGAACCATCTAAGCCAAACCCAGGAGTAAGATATGAACTCACTATGTTTCTGTTACTTCCAGCCTCTGGCTCCCCCTGGGCCTGGCAATAAGCCTAGCCAATGGCTACAGGGCCATCTTCATTCTGGCATGAAATTTTTGATCTAATGTTTCAGCCCAAAGGATTACTTTATGTGGCCTGATGACATTTTGTACTTGGAAGGAGCAGCTTTGGTTCTGGGCCTAAGAGCTGTTTATATGCATCCCTCTGCTCCCATCTGTAAATGCTCAAAGTCCACTCAGTGGTCTATTGCTGTCATTGTGCACTAGTGTTTTTAGCCAACTGTTCACAAAGTTCTGGAGTTTTTGTTTTGAACCTTGAGAATGGAATTTCACTGGCTAGCAGTTCTCCAGCATTTGAATATCCACTAGGCACACATATTTTTTTTTTTTTTTTTTGGATTGGGTTCCCTTTTAAAAATTATTCCCTTCCTTCTAGTCTGTTCTCTCCCATGCATGCCTGGTTTAGACAGGGTTACAGAGTGTGTTGTCTCATCCCAGCAGGGTGCACTAGTTTTTGGCCAAGATCCCCACTGTTGCACCCCTCTGCCTTGAAGGATCTGTTGGCATTTATTCCTATATTTATATATTTCTACAGCACTAATAGCCCAGAGATGTTGCTACCAAAAGCTCAGAAACTGTAAGTCACTCAACAGATTATTTGACTCTAAATAAAACATGAGATATATTATTAATAAGTGATGAGTTCTTTGGTTCAAATGCTATAATTAGACACCAAAAGCAATGCTACTCTATAGATTAACACCTTGAAGTCTTCACCTCTCACTCATCTCTCAACATATGTACTTTTTTCCCATCTGACTATTCACACAGGAAATTGAGAATATATTCCCATCATCAATGGAAGCTGGTGGAAGGATTTCCACAGGATGTTGCCACAGACTGAATGGTTTAAACAGCAATCATATTTTTCCCCACAGTCCTGAATTGGTAGGTCAAAGGATGGTGTGAGCAGATTCAGTATCTGTGTATGTTCTCCCTTTCTTCTGTGTAGAAATCTACAGCTGTACTATTTCTTCCTCACTTGTCAGAGTACAGAGAAAGAAAGGAAACTCTTGCCTGTATCTTCTTATGAATGCACCAATCCTGTCGTGGAAGTTCTACTACGACACTTAGTGATCCTCCAGTGGCCCCATTCCTTCCCCATTTAAGGACTCCATTTGTTTCCTTTTTGAGAACGAGGCCTGATTTCAAAAAAGGCCATAAGGTACCAGCTTCAAGAACATACCATAAGTCTCAGAAACTAGGTCATAAGATATCAGCTCTAGGAACAGACCATAAAATCCAGAACTAGATTATAAAATCCTCTCCCAAAGAACAGCCTGGGATAACCATGAAAATGGGGAAAAATTTTATCTCAGAATGGGCCACTTGTGCTGGACAGCCCTATTTCATCACATGATTGAACATTTATGACATGGGAATATAGACCACTGATCACCTGTGACCCCCTAGCACCCACCAATGAAAATTTAGATTACCTAATCCTTCTAGAGAACTCTTTAAGAAGGCCTGTGTACCTTTATCTGGGGTTGCCATTTCAAAAAAAAACTGGTTGCCCCCCACATGCTGGTTGTTTCTGCAGAATAAACGCTTTTTGTATCTGAATCTGGGGTCTTCCTTCCTTCAGTGATTTTCAGACCCTTACAAACATATCTACTTGATACAGCTTTTCCAGTCTGCTTGTCTCTAAGTTCTGCCTTTTCTCTGTAGATTTCTCTGTCTATATTCTGCTTGTTTGCTATTCTAAGAGATCTCTCTGCTCTATCCATGTCCTGCTTGCTTGTGTGTGTGTGTGTGTGTGTGTGTTTGTGTATGTGTCTGTATTTATATGTGTCTCTGTGTGTGTGTTTGTGTGTGTGCTCATGTCTCTGTGGCTGTCAGTTATCCAAGCAGTTCTTTTTTTATCCTAAAAAATTCTCTGAATAGCTCAGTCTGCAGAATATTGGTCATCTTTTATTTTACATACCAACCCAGTCATTTAGTCCAGTTCTTAAGAGAGAGCAACAATACATTTTTCTTTAACATTGCAAAAGAATTCGGAGATCTGTCTGCCTTTGTTAAGCACAAATGATGAACTAGTTAGGTGGAACACCGCACAGAAATTATAATTTCTACCACAAATGGTCCAAATCTTGCTCTGTCCTAGACTGACCTTGAACTCAGGAATCTGCCTGCCTTTGTATCTTTCTGACAAGCTGACTCATAGTATAGCTGCCTTTGTTCCTTTAAAGTCATAAAGCCCCTCTTCATTCATAATGCATCCTTATATTTTGCATAGTTGAGAATATATATATATATAT
>NC_034593.1:53357291-53363986 GCF_900095145.1 Mus pahari
ATATATATATATATATGTGTGTGTGTGTGTGTGTGTGTGTGTGTGTGTGTGTGTGTGTGTGTGTGTTTGTGTGTGTATACATATATACACTATAGAATAGAGTTTATTCAGGGCATGGGGAGGGGAGTTGAGAGGGTGGTAGAGACAGAGAAAGGCAGAGAGAGAGAGTAGAGAAGTAGAGGCCAGCTATGAGCACTGGAGAGAGAGGGGGAGGGGAATAGGGAGAGAGGAGGAGCAGAAGGGAGAGGATAGAGCTAGCACAAGAAGGCAAGAGTGAGAAATTATATATTTTTGAACTCATGTATTTAGAGATCTTTCCCAAAGCCTTACGGGCTGTCCTAAAAGTCCCAGACAGCATTTACCATTTTACTGAGACATTAGCCACACCATCACCTCCTGAACTTTTGCTGTCTCAGATTATCATGGAGTCATTAACATTGACAGAGAGGACATTTCTCAGAGAAATGTGAAATATGTACATTATTATACAAACAAGCCTTATCTCCACAGCAGCCATTGACACTAGTGGAGGCTCACTCCAGGTCCCTGTCCGAGGGGAGGAGCCATGCCACTGTCCCACCCAGGGCCAAGCCAGGCTCAGCATATCCTGTTTTGTTTTGTTTTACATAGGAAGTTAAGTAGTGTCCTTGCATGATCTATAAAACGTGATGGAATTTCAATAGTTATTGTGTTGAATCTGTATTTTGCTTTTGGTAAGATGACCGTGTTTATTATGTTAATCCTTCTGATTCATGAGCATGGGAGATCTTTCTAGATTCTGACATCTTCAGATTCTTTTTAATTCAAATTTCTTGTCATAAAGTTCTTTTATTTGCTTAGAGTTACACCAAGATATTTTATTTTATTTCTGGCTATTGTGGAGAGTGATTCTTTTCTTAGCCTGATTACGGCTGTTGTTGATTATGTGCTTATACCGATCTCTAACCACCTTGGTTTGGGGTTATTATAGAGTTAGGTGTGGATTCCAGAGTTTAACTTTGTTAGAAGGGAATGCTGTGGAGTTTTTTTTCTATTGGTTTCTGTTTCTGTTCTTCTGGCCTGAGTAGACTGGGGTTCTGGTGACCAGAACTTCAGGTCAGTAGGGTGTATCCACTGTGTTTGTTGTTGTTGTTGTTGTTGTTGTTTTTTGTTTTTGGTCTGTGTAACTATTGTGCCCATTTTGTGAACTCCAAAAGACCACCAAGGAATTGATCCTGATCCTTCACCAGGATATCTTTATTTAAGCTAGAGTTTGGGCTACACTGCTGTCTTTAACACAACAGGACAGGAAAATGGAGCCCTGAGCTCTCAGCAGGACAAAGTTTTATAGGAAATGATAAGCAAGTGAGGGGTTTTCTAGCCTGACACCCATCTGACTGGAGGGACATTGTGGAATTTTTTTGCCCTTTAACATAATTGGCTGGTGCTGTAACCCAAACCATAAACTTAACTTCTGCTATCCTCCTGAGTGGTGGTTGTCAGGAAATGAAGTACAAGGGGCAGGCTTGTAACCTGGAAACTGGTGTTAAACTCAGATTTGTTGGGGAGTAACCTGGAAAGTAATGTTATGTTAGGTGCTGGTTGGTTAATTAACTTGAGTTCAACCTTAGGTCAGGTTCTATAAGGTGGAGTCTATGCCCAGGATCAGGTCTTTCATAACCTTTGGGGTTTGGGGTACCAATGTTCCCTCTGAAGTTTCTAGTATTGCATGTCCTCTTGGTTAAGCAGAAGTCATCTGCCAAACATATGGGCCAGAATATGGAGCCCAGGGAATGGGGTGAATTTTAAGGCTGTTGGGTATGCTTTAAAGGAAATGCAGAGGAGGGGTTCTTACCTATGGTCCTGTAGTAGTCAGTGTTCTCTAGAGTCACAGAATTTATGGGTAGTCTCTATATAATAAGGGAATTTGTTGATGACTTATAGTCTATGGTCCAACTCCCCAACAATGGTCAGCAGCAGCTGTGAATGGAAATCCAAGGATCTAGCAATTGCTCAGTCCCACAAGACAAACAGGCAAAGAAGAGAGTCTTCCTTCTTCCAATGTCCTTATGTAGGTCTCCAGCAGAAGGTGTGGCACAGATTAAAGGTGTGTACCACCACACCTGGATCTAGGATTTGCTTTGTCCCAGATGACCTTGAACTTAGAGATCTCCTTGTCTTAGTCTGATGGGATTCATAGCCACTATGCCTCAAGATCTCCAACCAAAATCCAGGTCAGAAACTTGTATCTTCCAGCCTCAAGATCAGGATCACAGGTGATCATTTTGTGTTGGCCAACTAATTCTGGGATTCTTGGTATTGGACCTGCCCTAGACTATTATTGATATATCCAGTGACACACCATTGGAGAAAACTGATTTTTCCTGTGCTAGCTGGTCTCAATTTAGTTTTTTGATTAGGAGTGGGACCCTATGTGCACTTTCCCCATTTCAGTCCTGGACCATTTTCTGGTTTGAGTCTGTTCAGGTCTTGTTCAAGCTGGCATAGTCTTTGAGAGTTCACATGTCCATCCCTGTTGTGTCTGGAAGACAATATTTCCATGGAGTTATGCCCCACTTCTTGTCACCTCTTTCATATCCCCAAATCTTTAGAGTTGGGTTTGGATGAAGACAAACTATTTGAGACTGAGAAGTCTAAAGTCTCTCAATTTCTTGGTCACCATGTTTTCTAAAAACAGCTTTATTGAGACATAATTTCCATAGCATAACATTACCCACCATAAATCAAGCCCTGAATACCAGTAAATTTACTGATCCGTGTGAAGAATCATCACTATCTAGCTTCACATCTTTTCTATCATTGAGGAATGGTTCCCCTTACCCCTTTATAAGCCAGTTCTTTCTGGCTCCCTCAGGCATACATACAAGCACTGATGTGCTTCCCATTTCCAAAATCTTCTCTTCCCTGTGTGGCATGATTTTCCCAGTGCAATTAATCTAAATATTAGTGCAGCAGGAGGGCTGTGATTGGACAGGGAAAAGGGAGGCAGAACAAAATTGTTGCAGAGACAGGGAGTGACACAGGAGAAAAGAAGAAGGAAGCAAAATAGATGACAAATGGGATTCAGATTCCACATGGTTTCAAATAACTGCAGGTAGATTTAATATCATATAGGTATAGAATAATTGGGGTAACTTGTCTAATCTAAATAGGTAGCTTGTACCATTTTGGGCACTTAATTTATTGTGTGTGCATTGAGAATGTATTTATATATCAGTCTGACTAATTATAAGCTTCTAGAGTTCTGTTTTACTGCAATATAGGAACACTGACCACAGGGGATTTATGGCTCAGAAGGTATGGGTGGCACTGGGACAAGTGAACTGGAGCTGGGAAGAAAGCAATCAGTCACTGCTGGGGCTAGCCTAGAGACAGAGGCGGTGGTAAGGCAGCAAAGGTAGGTTTGCCAGATGTGCACCACAAAGGCAGTGGGGGGGGGGGGTTGAAGCATGGGGCTGGTATGGTAGCAACCCACCAGTGAGTAGAATTTATTTTGTGGTTCTTTGTTCCTTCTGGCCATACTGTCCTCTGGCTCTTAGCTGCCTTATACTCCCTATGGCAGAGTTCTTTTAACAGCCCTTCATTCTTTCCTCCTTAGGCTCAGTTTCTTTCTTGAATTCAGAGATTTTCTTAAAACCTAATTGTCTTACTGACAATGACTTGGTCTCAGTGTAGCTAGATGGCCAAAGATGGCACACTCAAGTTCCAAAATTTTACAGATTGTAGCAACCAATGTGACTGCATAGGCAAATGATCCTAAAGTCTTTTATCTCTATGGTTCTAGAACTTTCCACACTTAAATTATTCTGCAATCAAGAAATTTTTAAGACTACTGTGTAAAGAGTCTTATCTCAGGATTATTAATTTCATTGGGTATTGTTAAAGAATCTGTCAAAATCTATAAGAAAATTTGGTTTAAAGCTTATAAGAAAAGGCTCATAGTTAAAACCTATATGCAGTTATTCTTAATTTGCTGCAACATACTGTATATGTGATTCAACCCTAGAATATATAATTTGGATTCAATACTTGTTTTGAAAATAGATCTGCTAGAAAAAAATGTTTTAAATAGCCCCCATGTATCTTGCTTCCATCTTGACTGATGACCTCATCAAGATACAAGCAACCAGTTGATTGACAGCCATCTTTACTAAGGTTAGAGTACATGCCATGTGACCTCACCATCTTAAAATGACCATGATGTGTAAAGCAACAATTACAAAACTTCTCAGTCCTAGTGAGCTCTTAGGTTATCATTGTATCTCCTTTTAGACTAAGAAAGTAACAAATCTCAAGTATTTTGGATTATTATGGAATTTTTTGTTATGATAAAACTTTTAACTCAGATGAGTAAAAGCTGATTTAAGATGTATGAAAGGTCTATTCAAACCAACAAACCTGAGGTAAATTATATGCCTAACTACATGTACCTTTGCTAACTGTTCAACAACAAGCTTCTAGACATTTTAGATAAGTAACAGTGTGCCGGCTAGTTTGTGTCTACTTGACACAGGCTGGAGTTATCACTGAGAAAGGAGCTTCAGTTGGGGAAATGCCTCCACGAGATCCAGCTGTAAGGCATTTTCTCAACTAGTGATCAAGGGGAAAGGTCCCCTTCTGGATGGTGCCATCTCTGGGCTGGTAGTCTTGGTTCTATAAGAGAGCAGGCTGAGCAAGCTGGTGGAAGCAAGCCAGTAAGTAATATCCCTCCATGGCCTCTGCATCAGTTCCTGTTTCCTGACCTGCTTGAGTTCCAGTCCTTACTTCCTTGGTGATGAACAGCAATGTGGAAGTGTAAGCTGAATAAACCCTTTCTTCCCCAACTTGCTTCTTAGTCATGATGTTTGTGCAGGAGTAGAAATCCCGACTAAGACAAACAGTATGCTTGATAAATAAGATTTATAAATTCCTAGGATCTATTTATTGGCTTACAGACAATTTTGCTGGGCTCTTCTCAGGGACCTAGCAACAGGGACTCATCAACAGGAAGTTAGCAACAGCTTTATCATCATCTGCTGTCATTGCCTGCCAGGTGTGATCCAAGTGCCACAGGGGCAGCACTACCCCAGCACTCCCTTTTTTCTCTCTTATCCCTTCTTCCCCCTTCTTACTTTCTCTCACTCTTTTTTTCTCTCTCAGTTCCCATTTGTTTCTGGCCAGTTTCTCTTTCCTGACAGAAAACTCAGGCTTTTCTGTCCTTCTCTGTCCCCTCTTCTCTGCTCTCATGGCTCTGTTACCCGCAAGTAATATCTATTCTTGATGTTGAGGTGTGTTTTTTGGATTCAGCAACAGGATGGATTCTATTTTCAAACCCATTCAATTAGTCTCTGTCTTTTTATTGAGGAATTGAGACCATTGATATTGACAGATATCAATGATCACTGGTTGTTGATTCCTGTTATTTTATTGTTGGTGTTGGTATTATTGGTGATGGAGTTGGTAGTACGTGTGTGTGTGTGTGTGTGTGTGTGTGTGTGTGTGTGTGTGTAAGAGAACTCATGCATGTTCATGTATGTGTTCGTTTCTCCTTTCTT
Source organism: Mus pahari (assembly GCF_900095145.1). Classification (NCBI taxonomy): domain Eukaryota; kingdom Metazoa; phylum Chordata; class Mammalia; order Rodentia; family Muridae; genus Mus; species Mus pahari. The sequence goes on from NC_034593.1 coordinate 53,362,826, forward strand.
CTTTCCTTCGTTCCTTCGTTCCTTTGTTCCTTCCTTCCTTTGTTACTTCCTTCCTTCCTTCCTTCCTTCCTTCCTTCCTTCCTTCCTTCCTTCCTTCCTTCCTTCCTTCCTTTTATTTTTACTAGAGTGAGATTAATTATCTTCTGTATTTTTGTGGATGTAGTTAAGCTCCTTAGGTTTGAGATATTTGTCTAGTGCCTTGTGTTGAGTTGGCTTTGTCGATAGATATTGTTTAAATTTGACTTTCTTATGGAATATCCTACTGCAGATCTTACTGTATTCTTATGGAATATAGACTGCAACATATCTGTTCTGACCCCTTTATTTTTAGAGTCTCCATAGAGAAGTCAGGTATAATTCTAACAGTTCTGTCTTTATATGTTACTTGATCACTTTCTCTTGGAACTTTTAAATTCTTTCTTTGTTCTGTATGTTTAGTGTTTTGATTATTATGCAGTGAGGGGTGAACAGACTTTCTTTTTTGGTCCAATCTATTTGGTGTTTATGTGTCTTTATAGGCATCTCCTTCTTTAGGTTAGAAAAATTTTCTTTTATGACTTTGTTGAAAATATTTTAGGGCCATTGATTTGGGATTTGTCTCCTTTCTCTCTTCATATTCTTAGGCTTGGTCTTTTCCTAGTCTCATATTTTCTGGATATATTGTATCAGTAATTTTTTTAGATTTAATATTTCTTTAACCAATGTATCAATTTGTTCTGTCATCTCTTAAATGCTTGAGATTCTCTCTTCCATCTCTTATATTCGGATGGTGAAGCTTGCCTCTGTAATCCCTGTTCAAACCACTAAATATTTAATTTCCAGAAATCCCCCAGTTTGCATTTTATTTATTGATTCTATTTCCTTTTTTTTTTTGGATTTTTTTTCATGACAGGGTTTCTCTGTGTAGCCCTTGCTGTCCTGAAACTCACTGTGTAGACCTGGCTGGCCCGGAACTCAGAAATGCACCTGCTGCTGCCACCCAAGTGCTGGGATTAAAGGTGTCTATCACCACTGCCCAGCCTCTATGTCCATTTTTTCCATTTTTATTAGGTATTTACTTCATTTACATTTTAAATGCTAACCTCAAAGTCCTCTATACCCTGCCTTTCTGCTCCTCTACCCAACCACTCCCCACTTCTTGGCCCTGGTATTCCCCTGTAC
>NC_034593.1:53363997-53371402 GCF_900095145.1 Mus pahari
TGGTACCTTGTATCTCTCTAGAAATTTGTCCATTTCATCCAGGTTTTCCAGTTTTGTTGAGTATAACCTTCTTAGTAGGATCTGATGATGTTTTGGATATCCTCAGGATCTGTTGTTATGTCTCCCTTTTCATTTCTGATTTTGTTAATTAGGATGCTGTCCCTGTGCCCTCTAGTGAGTCTGTCTAAGGGTTTATCTACCTTGTTGATTTTCTCAAAGAACCAGCTCCTGGTTTGGTTGATTCTTTGAATAGTTCTTTTTGTTTCCACTTGGTTGATTTCACCCCTGTGTTTGATTATTTCCTGCAGTTTACTCCTCTTGAATGAATTTGCTTCCTTTTATTCTGGAGCTTTTAGGTGTACTGGTGCAGACCAGAAGGGATTTGTGCCCCTCGTCAGGCTGGTTCTTTGCTTCCCTAGTGCTGTCTCAGGTCCTGTGCATGACTGGATTGGAGCAGACTTTGTGTTGCACTTACCAGTGATTGTAAGATCACTTGGGCAGTCCGCAGAACATAGGGGTGTCCGCCGAATCTGTGCCCTGGGTGACCCAGTGCTGGTGCATTCTGGAAGGAACTTGTGCCCCTGGTCAGGCTGGTTCTCTGCTTTCCTAGTGCTGTCTCAGGTCCTGTGAGCAATTGGATTGGAGCAGAAGTTGTGTTGCACTCACCAGTGATCCTAAGATTGCTTGGGCAGTCCTCTAGGGACCCTGAGAGTGTCCACTGAATCCGTGCCCTAGGTGACCTGGTGCTAGTGCAGACCAGAAGGGATTTGTGCCCCTCATCAGGCTGGCTCTCTGCTTCCCTAGTGCTGTCTCAGGTCCCGTGCACGATTGGATTGGAGCAGTTGTGTTCCACTCACCAGTGATCCTAAGATCGAGTGGGCAGTCCTCTAGGGACCTTGGGGGTGCCTGCCCACTCCGTGCCCTAGGTGACCTGATGCTGGTGCATACTGGAAGGGATTGTCAATTTCCATTTTTTATGTCTTGAACAGTTTTATACATTTCCTTCACTTGGTTATTTTTATTTTCTTAATTTTCTTTAAGACATTTATCATTTCTGCCATTTATGTTTCCCTGAGTTTCTTTTTTTTTTTAAATCACTATATTAGATTTCAGAAATGCTTGTAAAAACCTCTTTTAAAATAATAAATTCTCTTTTTGCACCCATCTGGAGATTCTAAGTGACGTCCAGTCTAGCTAGTCCACACCCTCATTGCTTAGAATGGCCACCCCAGGAGTACATCCATCTTCATCTCTCTGCCTCTTAAATGGAAAGGAACCCGTGGTCTCTACCCCTCCCCACTCCCCCCAAGCTGCTGCTGTTCTGATTAGGCTCAGAGCATCACCAGAAAGCCTCAGACAAGAGAAGTGACTCTTCTCAAGGCCCTGTTGTACTGTGAGTCGGTGCTGAGGGATCCACTGCAACCCATTGTTTTCTTAAATGTGAAACTTCAGCAAATTTTTCCTGAGTTTCTATAAGAGATTTACTCACTTACTCTTTAAGGACCTCTTTCATATTTATAAAATTGTTTTTAAGGTCTTTTTCTTGTGATTCAGCCATGCTGGAATGCTCAGGGCCTACTGTGGTAGAATAGCTGGGCTCTGGTTGGCATATTGTCCTGGCTTTTCTTGGTTGTGTTTTTACTCTAACATCCAAGCGTCTTGATTTGCGATGCTTATAGGTCTAGGTGCTGATTTCTGGTTTTACCTTTGTTGGGTGGGTGTTTTGTTCTTTGGATTCTGTTTACTCGCTGGATTTTGGGACAGTGTGATGGCTCTCTGTTGCCCATTTTCCTGGTTTGCTCAGCTGTTGTGTTCACAGGGAATTTCTGGTGATGTCAGAGGCTAGGATACAGCAACATGTAGGTGAGAGAAGTTAGGATGGGGTGGTCTGTAGGGCAGAAAACTATCTTTTTGTCTTCCATCTTTACAAGAAGTTAACATTATCTATAACATTATGTATATTTTTACTAACTCCTTTAGAAATATATGTCTGGTTAATTACTTTGAATGAATTTATGGCAGACTCATTGCCTGCCATTTCATGAACTAATAAATAGTTGTCTGTATTTACCTAGAGTCATTCTCAGGCTTACCATGTGTATTTTTAAGTCTGTCCCTGGCTTTTCTTTTGAAAACTAGAACAGATTTGCTTGACTTTTGTATGTTTGTTCATTTGATAGCCTTTCATTACTCCATGGTTATCGTCTTGGTAACTTTTTCCTCTAAGTTTCCTCAGTTCCTAACATGCAATGAATCTGAGATAGGAGAATTGGGCTAATAGAGATGGCAAATGGTGTCTGTTGATGTCCCCAAGAGTCTCTGTAGATGTCCCCAGTAGTTATTTCTCTCTTGGGATTTATAGTGTAAATAATGATTTTTAGTTGACATAGAAAATGATAATAAAACAAAAATGGGAAACACTGAATGGTTCACTGTTGCCTGATCTCCATTCTTTGTATGCCTTCTTACTCCTGTGCTCATCTTCTGAACATACCTACTTATTTTGTGAACTTTGCAGGTTTTTCTGCCACAACTTTCTCTAGTCATTCTTGTTGTCCATTACTATAATTTATATTCATAGGTTATCTATTCCTGCTTTCTTTCTCCTGATATACATATTTAATGGATGAGGTATTTGTGGAACTTCATGACATTACTTCAGTCTTAGTATGACTCCTTTTCTTCTCATTGAGTTTGGGAGTGTTTATACCTATACTAAGATCTATTTCGTGTGGCTATCAAAACCATCTGTTATTGCATGTGCTTATTTTGTGACATTTTGGACACCCTATAAATTAATTCCAATAATTCTTTAGAATTTAAATGAAATTTTTATTAATATATCATACAATACATTGCCTGTAAAATCCAAAGAAAATAAACACAAAGAGTGATACAGAAGAATTTGCAAACAAATGATTGGTTAATGAGAGTATGATGTTGAGTGGCTAGACATAAAGACATGATTCCCCTTTAGTTTTAGCAGAAGTAACCTTTCCCAGCAAAGTTTGTTGAAAGGAAGAATTCATCTATACTTGTCATTGATCATAATGCAGTGGCTATAACACCTTGAGAGCCGAAAACCTGGCTGTGCACTGCAGGTGTGCTCCTGTGCTGATTGAGATGCAGCTCGCCAGAGCCAATCACATTCTACCTACACATGTATCCTTTTTCATCACTTCCACATAGACAATTACCAGAAGAGAGTCAAGCCTAAAACAGTGATTATCTAAGGAGGCAGATGGAAGAGTGGATGAGATAGATCATCATAATCTGAGAAATAAGATGAGTTCCCCATGTGAGGCTCGAGAGGTGAATCCATGTTGGCTTCCAATGCATATTATAGTAAAATTATTTTTTAATGTTTTTATTTTTCTGATCCAAATGGATCCTGGTCTTACTACTTCTCAGAACCTCTCCTATCCTATAAAGGACCAGACTAACAACTTCACAAAAATGAAAAGAGATTTTAAGGAAATTTAAATGAATTTATGCCAATAAAGTATAAAAGCTGAATATGTAAATTCTTAGACACATTATTAAAACCAGAACAATGAAAAATAATATTTTAATGTAATAAAATTGATCTGACATTAACAATCTTTCCACAAAGCAAAGTTCAGTCTTGCATACATCACTGGTAAATGGTATCTATCAAAGAAACTCTTTGTGGAGATGGAAGAAATTTTTAGCTTGTTGTATAAGCCCACTCACTATTACTATTGTACTACAGCAAAGTTATCAGAGTATATAGGATTGCCTCAGGGTAGAATGAGTTAAAGACACTAAAAGAATTGAAGTATTTGTCTATGAAGCAACTATATAACCTTTCTTAGTATATATATCTACCTTTATTTCTTCACCTCATTCTTTGGCATCGTCTAAAATTTGTGTTTACACTGATGTTAAAATAAGACATTCAATTATCTCTTTTAATTTTCTTCTAGTCTATATATCTACATATATCTTTTGCAGCATAGGTGAGGTATATCCCTCAATGTCCACATTTTTTTCATTATTTTTCATGAATGAAGAGAAGCTTTCCAGTAGATTATGAGGACAGGAGCTCTGAGTCAGGACTAATGACTTTTCTACTCTGGAACGATACCTTTCCACTGGCCTTCCTAGTTCTTGATCCATTTTTGATACCTCTCACCCTCTGGGTTGGCTCATGACTTGGCCTAATTAGATCATTTATAGCATCTGCAATGACCAGGCAGTAACTATAGTTAGCTAAATCTAACCACTCCCAGAAAGCTTACCATGTTCACAATAGAAGAAATAAGTAAAATTCTATTGTATTATTCACATTATTGAAAAATAGACCTAAGCAGAATCAATTTTGAAGTGGGTTCACTTTCAGAGGCTAATGAAGTTAGTCAGTTAAAGAAAATTAGCTATAGAAAAATATAACTGGCTGTCTTAGCAAAACTGTACATCAATATGTATGTGGGAATTATTTCTAATTTTTATATACTTTTATATAAGAATATTAATTTGGTAGATGAGAGTGAAGATGAAGGGACTAATACTTATGGACTGCTTATGCTGATTAATGAAGAAATGGGAGGAATAATTAATCTTCAAAACAGCAATAAAATAGTAGTGTTCATGCACTCTGGGAGAAATTACAAATGGTTGAATGTGTTCATTAGTTTATTCATGAACACAAAAGTATTAGGCAGAATGGAGGATTGAATTGTCACCAGAGCTATTGGCTGCCAGCATATTTCTGTCACACCCTACTTTATATCCAACATTGAAGCTCAAGAAATGAGAGGGCCTTGGGTGAGGAGCTGCTGAATTCATACTGAAAGTTTACCAGCCATGGCAAGTGTGGTTACATTTCAGTTCTGAAATCTATTTTGTTTGTTTGGTAAATCTTATCCTTAGAAGCAGTTGAGGAAAGCATGATGTATAGGCTCAATTACTTGAGTATATGTTCTCAGATACAGTAAATGTTTTCTTTGTCCTCACTTGCCTGTTTAACCAATATAACATATATACAAATGCTCTTAGTATAATGGTATAATGGAAATATATCTTACTGACTGCCACCTTGGGAAAAACACTCAATTTATATTGAGAGAGAGAGAGAGAGAGAGAGAGAGAGAGAGAGAGAGAGAGAGAGAGAGAGTACTGGGTTTAAAATTCTATTTTATCTAAGAAAAGATTGCTTCTATGGTTTCAAAGACAACTCTTTCTTCATTTCTACAAGTCACGGTTTGCATGCAATTGTTGTCAACACAAAAAGGAGAGCTCAAAGGGTATATAACCTCGTCTATTCTAGAGGTAAATGAGTGATCATGGCTTGGAAATAGTTTAAAGTTGCCTCAAGTTCTATGTTACAACAAGCTAATGGTTTCATTGAGGTTTAACAACACTAGAACAAAGTAGATCATAAGTCAAGACACTTTCAAATGTGTTGTTGGAAACACCAGGGTTAAAACACAAGTGGGAAAGTTTGAGTTTTATGCTGCCTAAGAACATCAGTCATATGGCAGGTGAAAAATAGGGTTTTTTTTTTTTAACATGCCAAAGGATTTGCTTAATAGTCAGAAAGATGCTAGGTCAAGGCTAAAGATGGTCCAAAGTAACAACACTTTGAATTCACCACAATCCAACTTCTCCATATCAAATTCAAATCAGTTAATCAGCCTTTTTAATCAGATCCTCTTTCTAGGAACTCTCCTTGGCCTCACATTATAATCATAACAGTGTCGCTCTGCTTTCTGTCATGAATCAGATTTCTTTTTCAGTAAACTCACCAACAAAACAAGTTATTACTGGTAATAATATTTTGGTTCAATTTTACATAGCAAATACTTCATTCATAGATTTTGTTAATCATTTCCTCTAAAGAAACTGAAATAAAGATAGAATCTACATACTTATTTTAATCAAAACACACCTGTAGTTTAAGAACTGTCTTGCATCAAAGTGCAGAGAGTGAAAAACTAGAGTGTCTTTCTCACATCACTCTGCTCAAGGCTCAGAGATCTATGGGAAGAGGAGGCAGAAGGACGGTAAAATCCAGAGGTGGAAGAGGACTCCAATAAAGTTGTCATACAGGTAAAACAGGGGTGATACACATATAAGTACACAGAGACTGTAATAGCACATAAAGACCATCCAATTTCAAGCCAGAGAAGACCCCAGTGCCGAGAAGGGGTAATGGGAAGAAAGCCCTAGGACTAATCAACCAAGAAGCTATTTGTATTTGAAACCTGCTGGGAGTGGAAAAAATAAAGTGATATTCTTTAATATCAATAACACTCCAGAGCTGGCCTCATGCTCAGGCCAACACAAAGGTACTACATGTTTTTATTATTTCTGCTACCTTAAAGGTCATGGAGACCTTCCTAAACTGCTAACCTGGTTTCTGAGAGCACCCCCCCCCCATCTTCAATCTTTTTCTTGAAAAGATATGTTGCAATTTTAATTTTTTGGTGAATTTTACACTAAGAACCTACCTCTGCCTCTTGGGCCATTAGTTCCGTCTTTGTCTCTTTTTGTGTTTCTATCTTCCAGGTGTAGGTCTTTCCAATGCTCTGACAGAAATTTCTCTTTCATGTTGAAGTTCTCCCCTTTATAATGCTGGGCAGGCTCATGATGGCAGCACTTCTATAAAGGCTTCTTAAATTAGTAATGCATAGATAAAGAGAGTTAGCCTCTTCCAGAGGGTGACTGCTCTTATTGGTTGTCCAATGTGGACCATATGTACACCACCACCATAAACTGGTTAAGCGGGTTACAACACACACACACACACACACACACACACACACACACACACACACAAATAGATTATCAATTTGAGAGTACTGAGAGTACGGACATGTAAATGGTTTTAAAGAGGGGAGCTGGGAGGATATATGGGAACACAGAGAAATTGTGTAACTCCATTTCAATGAAAAACATTTTTTAAAGTTTATAGTTTACAGTTTTAAAGTTTATAGTTTTACCTTATCTATTTTCATAGTTGATATCAAATAAGTTATTATAAGTCACATTTATTTACGATTTATTCAGTAATATTTTAAGTAGTAACTAAATGTTGAACAATAACATTTGCTGTGATCTAGTTTCAATTTTAGTACAACTGGAAGTTAAATAAGACAGATGGTATAAATAAAATGCTAAATTCATAGCAATAACAAACTGCTGAATGAATCAAAGAAGCATGGTAAAATAAAAATTACATGCTAAATATAATCCAAAGGGGAAATACAGTACTGTGCATGTCTAATAATTTGACATAAAATTTAGTAATATGAGAGGAACTCATAGCATAACAAAAATGTTGTGACAGTAGCAGGAAAATATTCAGTAAGAATGGCAATGACATTAGACACTGGCGTGCTTCCTAGCATGGTCTTGGTGTTAGTAGAACATGAACAGTGTG
>NC_034593.1:53371413-53376173 GCF_900095145.1 Mus pahari
GCCTGCCTCTGCCTCCCGAGTGCTGGGATTAAAGGCGTGCGCCACCATACCTGGCGTGTGTTAGTTTTTAATTCAAGTCCATGTAATACCGTTTTAGAAACTTTTTAATACAGAAGTGTTCAATAGGGTAATGTCAGAGCAGTGTGCTCTGGCAATGTTGATCAATGGAACCCTGTGTACACTGTGTACAGAATTTATAAGCACAGGGGGAGAAATGATGAGCTCTCATGTGGAAGACAGCACGGCTGGACACACTGCTCTACATTTCTCTCAAAGTCATGTTGCCTTTATTTTTGGTTTAAGTGAGGCTCAAAATATGCTTGTTGTTCATTACAAGAGGCTTCTTATCCATATTCAAGGCATTTTTTTCTTTTTAACCAATTTGTTATTGTTCTGACTCTCATTTTCACTCGGCTGAATAAACTTCAGGATTTTTCAATCTGCCTCCACAGAAACCAGAAGAAGAGAGAATTTTTTCAAGTGCTGGAATAGCTTTATACTTTTAGAGTTTAGTGTTTATATTTCAAAGATCAGTGTGTGTGTGTGTGTGTGTGTGTGTGTGTGTGTGTGTGCTTCCTTATATAACATAGCAATCCAAGCATTCTTTCTTAACACGTTATATAGTATCTAAACACGTATATTATTTAAGAGCTTTGCAGAGAAGATAGAAAGAAGATGCATTATTTTGTTCTTTAGTTGCAAGCTAAGGTACTTCCTACAGGAGACAGATCTGAGGGCATTTCAAGGCAATCACAACCATAACCACACAACAAGCACTAAAGGAGACATTTATATAAACAGGAGGAGGGACAGATTCAGTCATGAGAGCACTGTAAAATAACATGATGAATAGATGAGATCTAGGAAGAAATATGTCATGCTCAACAACAACAACACAAATAAATCCCTAAATAAACTAGGGAGAAAGCAAAGAACAAACTAATCACATAATCAGTAAAACAACAAATATAATCTCGGGAATTAGTAAACATTTCTCAATAATAGTCTTAAGTATAAGTGGCCTAATTCACTAATGAAGGGATAGTGACCAGCTGAAAGAATTAAAAATTAAAAATTCAAGGTAGTCTATTGTTCTCAGTATAGACACCTACAGGGTCAAATGATGTAGTTAACCTATCGAGTCAAAAGAAGTTGGGGTGGCTATTGTAAAGTATCTGCTAAAGTAGACATCAAACCAGAAATTTACCATAAGACATAAAAAGACCACTTTATGCTAATAGAGATAATGCATCAAGAAAACACAAGGGTTCTAAGAACATGTGGCCATGTCATATCCAGAGAAAGGCATCCCAAATACTCAGTTCTGGTTGGGAGAAATATTGGCAAAATGGCATCATACCCAGCTACTCTCTGCCCGCCGTCTCGCCTCCTCTAGGCTAGCTACAGTCGGCCATCTTCCCTTCTCCAGTTTGCCTTACTCAGAACCACCCATACCTTCTCAGCCATCCACCCCCCTGTGGTTGGCAGTCCCAAATCCCAGTAGCCTGGTAAAATTAAAACTCTAGAAGCTTATAATTAATCAGTCAGATTTATATATCAAGAAATTCTCAATTCACAAGATGCCCACACAATAATAACAGAGCCAACTGATAAAGATACAAGCTGCCCATTTAGATTAGACAAATTATCCCAATTATTTTATCCTTTTATGATATTCATAGCTACCTGTGGCTAATTTAAGCCACGCAGAATCTGGATCGTCTTCCTCTTCCTCCTTCTTCCTTCCTTCTCCTTCTCCAGTCGTCCCCCCTTCTCTCCACTCCTCTCTCCCCCAAACTTTTCAGCTCCACATTGTCTTCCACTACCCAATCACAAGCTCTAGCCTTCATTTTACAAGTTAAGGTGGGGAGAAGGTTCACAAGAAATTACCTGTTTACATGATCCGTAGCCAAAATACAAGCATCAAAAGACAAGCAACACTAAGACTATATCTACAAGTTCTGCTAGTCCTTGGTATGTACCCAAGGACTCCAAGTGCCTACCTTGCTATAGAGGTGGTTGTCCAACATTGTTAATTGATATATTTTTTTCACAGTAGCTAATAAATGAAATCTGTCTAGATGTCCAATGGAGTGATGGATAGACAAAAATGTGGTACATATACATAGTAATGGAATTTTCAGAATAGGAAAAAGTGAAATAATATTAGCAGGAAATGAAGGGAACCAGAGAGATTATATTAAATGAAGTATTATATACTCAAAAAAGACAAACGCTACATTTGCCTTTATGTGCACATTCTGCATTTAAGTGTGTGTGTGTGTGTGTGTGTGTGTGTGTGTGCAAGCATGTGCTTGTGCACTTGCATGTGCCTGTGTGAGGAAAGGAAGGAGGAATGAATGAATGAAAAAAAAAAGCAGACTGTCAAAATGGATTTAAAAACCCCTACAGCAATATGTTCAAGATGAGAGAGCTACTTCAGATTTTTAAAAGTAAATGACAAAGCTAGCTAAGTAAATAGAATTTGAACACAATATGAATGTGAAGTTTATGCTGATATGTATTTTCTATTTGTTCTTTATAAAGTGGAATTATATGCATTATTCTCTACCTTATATTATATATGCAAGGGAGATTGGATGTGTACAAAACAACAACTTGTAATCTCTGTTCCTAGAACTAAAGATATTATCTTGATAAATATGTGTAGCTCTTTCAAGAACTCACATTTCAAGTGAATATGAATTTTGTAATGACTCTGTAAGCAATGATCTGGTCTCTACCCAGGGAACTTAAGGTATTTTATTTGAGCAATTCTTCCACATACACTGGCATTTCATGAAATGCTTTCCCACAGGGTTCATCCCATGTATTGTGCAGACCTTCTGCTGAGGAAAGCCTTAACTGGCAGTTATACCTTGTGTCTAGCCATGGTGAGCTCTGATTTCTCTGTGAGCCCTGAAGAGTGTAGTCTATACATGGACCCTTCCTTTGAAGATCATATGGAACTCTGAGAAAGATCATCTCCACATCAACTTTCCACCTTATTCCTATAATCTTGTGCTAAAGTCTGTGTTAAACCATTGCTTTAACTAAGTCAGTCATTGCAGCTAGCCTCTGATTGAAGAATTAGGCTTAGCTTCACTTTTCACTCTGGTGGCTTCAGAAGCTAAGAAGAAACCTGAAGAAGAAATTCCTAAAGTTCAGCACCCTAGAGATGAATTGGAAGGGATGTCTGCTGGGAGAAGACACGATCACAGGAAATTTGTTATCTGCAGCCTTCCTTTCTTTCTTCTGCTTCTGACTTAGCAGACCCACAGATATGGAACTGAAGGGAAATGGTTCGTTTTTCTTCTGGGAAAGTCTTCCTGTACAGGGAGAAGGAAGAAATGAGGAAAGCAGTCTTAGTGCCCACCTGAGTAAATTCTAGGAACTGTTCTACCATGGAGATGAAAATAGAATAAAAGGGGGAAAAGAATCAAATCAAGAAAGTTTTTTGTTGTTGTTGTTTTTTGTTTTGTTTTGTTTTTTAGGAAGTACAGAAAACATAGGACTCAGAGACATCGTGCTCTTCAAATGGGCGCTGTATGTTTTTAGGAGGGAAGGGAGAAAGTGAGTTACTAGCAGCACCCATGACTACACTAGCAATGTTTGTAAACAATCTGTGCTACAGAATATGGAGGTGAGAAGGCAGAAGGTAGGCAGGCTGCTCGTGTTACTGAGTTATGGCTGCCACCTGGTGGCCAGTATCAACTCCAAACTTGACCACTATTTAAGAAAGCTCTTATTAATTTGGGGGAGGATATTCAGGAAGCATGAAGTCGCATCTTCTCTGATGATGTCTAGTTTGCATTGCCATGCAAGGCTGTCTCTCTGGATTTGTCGCAGTAGAAAGAGAACAGAAGTTTGTGTCACAAAAACTGAATTATGTGTTTTAAAGTTCACGGCTCTTTAGAAAGATCACTATTTATAATAGTTAGATGATAGCTTTATGTGGAAAATTAAGCACTCAAATTTTTTTAAAAATGTTTTCAACTGTCAGAATTTCACCCACTTCAAATGTGAATTATGATGATGAATGTTTTCTCAGAAGTACTGAATACTAAAAGTGTCTGTAGTGATTCGACTGTCCCATTGTCTGGAGAAAACATACATGGCAAGACAGACGAAGTGAGGACAGACAGAAAAATAATAAAATGAAGCTTCCTGCAACCTAGTTTTTGTTTTCTTGTTATCAAAATGCTAATATAACTACAGATTTATAGACTTCATATGTATAGAATTTAATTGGCTATCTCCTTTTATTTCTTTCCAAAGTTTATCATATTGCAGGAAACTAGATTGTCATTATTAAATGATGCTTTTTGGAAAATTAAGGAACCTAAAAATATCACTTTTAGAAAGTACAGAAAATGTCTGCTAACAGTAGAATTGAGCAGTGTAGAAGTGACTCTTAGAACCACATAGTTTAAGTTTCTGATAACAGGTTTTCAAGTGAACCCCTAATGACAAAGTAATCTTCCTGAACTTCCTGATTCTTCATTGAATATAGCACAGAGCAAACAGAAGAAATACTGACACATAGCTTCAATGAGACTCTCATCATCTTTCTGTTATAAATGTGCCCTTTCATTTCACCTTCTGCTTTACATCTTTTTAGCTGAAGAGGTCATTATAGTTCCTCCCCCACGGATAAATGAGGGACTTTTTTTTTATTTTCTTTATTTACATTTCAAATGCTATCCCGAAAGTTTCCCATACCCCTCCCCCCACCTCTGTTCCCCTACCCACCCACTCCC
>NC_034593.1:53377123-53381057 GCF_900095145.1 Mus pahari
TGGAATCTCAGGGTTGTTTTGATTTGCATTTCCCTGATGGCTAAGGATGTTGAACATTTTTTCAGGTGTTTCTCAACCATTCGATATTCATGAGGGACATTTGTAATTGTCAAAAGGAAAAGAGAACACTGTTAAATATCAACAAAGAGCCCATGTTCAGATATTCACATCACAACCACTCCAGCTCTTTCTGGAGTACTAGACAGATCATATAAAAGAATGCTTGGACACCCGGAAAGAGGTAACAACTATTTATACACAGAACATTGCTCCAATGCATGAATCAGAGCAAAAGGCATCAGGTAATTTGTCTAAACTTGGAAACATTTGGTGTAAACTCTAAAGGAACACATCTTTATGAAATTATCTCTGTGCGAGTTCCTCAGAACATTGTATCCAAGCTTGAAAACAAGAAGACTCCAAGACCCTAAATGATCAAACTAGTCTATAACTTAACCATGTGACAAAATGTTCTTTAAAAGAGGGCAAGAAAACCCAGATACTCAAGAATGAAAAACAAAATGCTCAATATTCACTCAAAAGTAACAGGACACACCAAGGAACAGGCAATGTGATCCATATACAACCAAATGGAAATGTATTTAAGGGGCTTGGGGTGTTGTTTTGGTGTAGAACCCTTGCCTAGCATGAACAAGGACTTGATATTGACCCTTGACACTGAAAAAATAATTTTTAAAAATAGTCTCAGTAAGAATAAAATATATGCAGAAAAGGAATTGAAACAACTTCACATAAGACTTCTTTTTAGTATATATAGTAATAGATTTGTGGTCTTGTATTATTTAACCAAGCATTATAGTTAAGAAAAGTTAAACACAAAATAGATGAGCTGTCAAAATATTTCACCTTAATAGTTTCTAATGTTCAAACCTTAACATGATTCTCCAAAATTCTTAATATTTTAAGAAAATATAGCATGAACATTAACCACAATTGCAGGAGGCACCCAGGGAGGTAGGTGCTTTATGGCACTAAGTGTTCTAGCTCATTCATCAGGCAAGTGTTCAAGTGTAAGTTTATTCTTCTGCATATATGTGTCTGTATGAACATATTCACTGTGCCATATAGATTATGCAATCAGATGCAAGTTGCTTTTGTTATCCTAAAGCACAGTTCACAATCCTGTGCTCAAATCTACCCTTAGCTATTGTAAAAATTACTTTGGCCATGCATGAGTGTAGAGGTGTCTGCCTGTTATCCCAACACTCAGAGGCAGAGGAAGGAGAAGCACAAACCAGAGACCAGTCTAGGCCACAAAGCAAGACCCTTTGAAAAACAGACAATCAAACAAACAAACAAACAAACTCATTAGACTTGTCTGATCTTCTACTTCTCACTAGTTGCGGCAATCAACTCATAATGAATTAAAGGCTTAAATTCAAACATTGGAAGAAATTGGAAACATTCAAGAATATTAAAATGGACAGAGTTTTTAGATAAGAACTCAAAAGCACAGGAAAGAAAACAAGAACAACAAAATTGACAACTGGAATTATATCAAAGCACAAAGCCTGGAGGGAAAAGGAACCAAGCAATAGGGGGCAGAAACAACCAACAGAATGGAGAGACTATCTGTAATGTCTACAAGTGTTGACATCCAGAACACAAAATGAGCTCTAAAATCTCAGTAGAAAACATCCCAGAACAAACAAGCCCTAAACCAAACCAAACAAAAAGCACAACCAGTCAAGGCCCAATTATTAACCCTCAAAGGAAGCACACATCTCTCTAAGGAAGACGAGAAATGTCCAGACTTAACTAGTTATCAGAGAAACGCAAGGAAAGACATTGTCTCACCCCAGTAGGAATAGCAATTGCCTAGAAGATTAAAGATAGGAAGAGCTACTGGCATGTGAGTGAAGGGGATGCCTGACCATCATTGGTGGGAATGATAATAAAAGCATCCACTACAAAAATGGAAAGAATGTGGCTCAAAAGTTAATAATTGAAGTGCTCCATGATCCAACCATTGTTTCATTGAACATATAGACACACACACAGAAGGACAAGCATGTACAGACACATAGACACAGACACATATACAAACAAACTCCCATACACAGATACAGACACAGGCACACAGACACACACAAGCATACACAGACACACNTACAGACACATAGACACAGACACATATACAAACAAACTCCCATACACAGATACAGACACAGGCACACAGACACACACAAGCATACACAGACACACACACAAGCATATACAGACACAAATACACACACATACAGATATAGACACACACACACACACACACACACAAACAGACACACAGACATAAAAACACACAGATACATGACGTACAGCCATGTATGGAGAGAAGGAAGTAGTTGGTGGCTTAATGAAAAAAAACAAGCATATGTAAAAATGACTATGAAAATCCATTCAAATGGGAGTTCAAATAATTATTCTGCATGGGTGGACAGTGCTTTTTGTCAGTTTTATTGAACAAAAATCATAGTGCAAGGAAAGGGATAACTACCTAGTAGTTTGTGGTCCCACATTCAGCCTTGCCACTGGGGCATAGGAACTCTGTGGGATAGACTAAATGACATTCCAGGGGCGTGCTTGCACAGGTGAAATGGGAGATACTAGACTGCATTTACTCTATGTCCACTACAGGGTTATAGGCTCCTGAGATGTGCCAATGAACTGCTCAGATGGTGGGAAAATGCAGCCTTAGGCAGGGGCCTCAGCCAGAGTGAGAAAGGGCCTAGGCTAAGGATGAAGCTAGGATTCCCTTCTGGGAACATGTGGCTACACTCCACACAGGGATGTGACCAATGGTCACATAGCCCAGAGCAGAGTTCTCCATGCTAATGAGTTATCTTGATGGGCCCTGAGAGTTTAGCCAAAAGCTTCCCTTCCCAGACATTCCTTCCTGCAAAAGGTATTTAATCTCTGGTACACCCTAAGGAGGTAGTATGCACCCATTTTCCATGATGAACCATCAATAAATAGTTTGGAACAATGATGCCCAGTTGTTGCTGGAAACCACATGGAGGAGTTGAGAACTGAGGGGCCTGCCCCCAGGGCTGGGGAGATGGGGAACTCTGGCTTACTGGTGATTGTCTGGGAACACGGTGGCCTTCTAGAGGAGGGCCACTTAGACTGTGTGACTCTGTAGATGAAGCTTCCTCCAGCTCCTCATGACATTTCTTGATGAGAGAGACAGTTCTTTGTTCCAAAGTATTTACCAAACTCTTGCATGGCCAGCTGGTTGCCAGCACGAGAGCCACCGTTGATCACATTGAAAGTTGGGAACCTCAGGATGACTTCAGGGTTGATGGCCAAGTCAGCGATGTGACGGTAAAGGGGCACCCCATTTTCCATGGCACCAGCTTTGCAGACAGCCAGAGGCACTTCTAGGATGGCATTTGCACCAAATTTAGATTTATTCTAAGTGACGTCCATCTCAATCATCAACTGGTCAATCTTCTCTTGCTCCACAACGTTCACTTTCTTGCTAACCAGAGCAGGTGCAATAGTGTTATTGATGTGCTCAACAGCCTGTGAGACACGCTGCCCCATGAAGCGGGTCTTTTCATTGTCTCGGAGTTCTGGGCCTCATAGATACCAGTGGACGCACCGCTGGGCACCGCAGCTCGGAACAGACATTTTGGGGTGTACAGATCAACCTCAACAGTGGGATTCCCACGGGAGTCAAAGTTCTTTCTGACATGGATCCTGAGAATAGACATGGTGAACTTCTGGCAGTAGGATCACTGCAAAGGAAGGAAAGAGGGTGTGTAGACACCGAAGAGAGCATTAAGGACAGACGGGTGCGCAACCCTGTACCGGAGCAGCACTCAATTCTTTCCTTCCTTCTTTCTTTCTTTCTTTCTTTCTTTCTTTCTTTCTTTCTTTCTTTCTTTCTTTCTTTCTTTCTTTCTTTCTTTCT
>NC_034593.1:53381776-53402372 GCF_900095145.1 Mus pahari
CAAAAAACAGCTCCTGGTTTGGTTAATTCCTCATATAGTTCTTTTTGTTTCCTCTTGCTTGATTTCAGCCCTGAGTTTGATCATTTCCTGCCTTCTACTCCTCCTGGGTGAATTTGCTTCCCCTTGTTCTAGAGCTTTTAGGTGTGCTGTCAAGCTGCTAGTGTATGCTCTCTCCAGTCTCTCCTTGGCAGCACTCAGAGCTATGAGCCTTCCCCCAGGACTGCTTTCACTGTGTCCCATAACTATGAGTATGTTGTGGCTTAACCTTCATTAAACTCCAAAAAGTCTTTTATTTCTTTCTTTATTTCTTCCTTGACCAAGTTATCACTGAGTAGAGTGTTGTTCAGCTTCCACAACATGGAATGTTGGCTCTCTACTATTTATGTTGTTATTGAAGATCAGCCTTAGTCCATGGTGAACTGATAGAATGCATGGTGCAGCAACAGACAGGTGGATCGGTGGAGTGGAGTTGAAGACCCAGAGATGAACCCACACACGTATGGTCACTTGATCTTTGACAGAGGAGCTAAATCCATCCAGTGGAGAAAGGACAGCATTTTCAAGGGGTGGTGCTGGCTCAACTGGCAGTTATCATGTGGAAGAATGCAGGTTGATCTATTCTTGTTTCCTTGTGCCTGGTGGATCAAGGAACTCCACATGGGGCCAGAGACACTGAGGCTTCTGGAGGAGAAAGTGGGGAGGGACTTTGAGGATATGGGCACAGGGGAGTAATTCCTCAACGAAACTGCAATGGCTTGTGCTGTGAGATCAGGAATTGACAAATGGGACTGCATGGAATTGAAGGTCTTCTGAAGGGTGGGGGACACTATCAAAAGAACAGAAGGGTCACCAGTGGATTGGGAAGGGATCTTTACCAATCCTGAATCTGATAGGGGACTGGTGTCCAATGTATGCAAAGAACCCGGAGGGGCTGGACTCCAGAAAACCAAGTTCCACTATTGAGGGATGGGGTACAGAACTAAACAAATAATTCTCAACTGAAGAATATTAAATAGTTGTGAAACACCTGAAAAAAAGTTCAACACCCTTAGTCATCAGGGAAATGCAAATCAAAACAACCCTGAGATTCCACCTCATACCAGTCAGAATTGCTAAGAACAAAAATTCAGGTGACAGAAGATGCTGGTGAGGATGTGGAGAAAAAGGAACACTCTTCCATCGTTGGTGGGATTGCAAGCTGGTATAACCACTCTGGAAATCAGTCTGGTGGTTCCTCAGAAAATTGGACATAGTACTACCGGAAGACCCAGCAATACCTCTCCTGGCATATACCTAGAAGATGTTCCAATTGGTTCCAAGATTTTCCAATAAGGACACATGCTCCACTATGTGCACAGTAGCCTTATTTATAATAGCCAGAAGCTGGAAAGAACACAGATGTCCCTCAACAGAGCAATGGATACAGAAAATGAGGTGCATTTACACAATGGAGTACTACTCAGTTATTAAAAACAATGAATTTATGAAATTCTTAGGCAGATGGATGTATCTGGAGGATGTCATCCTGAGTGAGGTAACCCAATCACAAAAGAACTCACATGATGTGCACTCACTGATGATTGGATATTGGCCCAGAGACTTAGAATACCCAAGATACAATTTGCAAAACATATGAAACTCAAAAAGAAGGAAGACCAAAGTGTGGATACTTTGTTCCTTCTTAGAATGGGGAATAAAATACCCATGGAAGAAGTTACAGACAAAGTTTGGAGCTGAGACAGAAGGAAGGACCATCCAGAGACTGCCCCACCCGGGGATCCATACCATAAGCAGCGACCAAACATAGACACTATTGCATATGCCAGTAAGATTTTCCTGACATGATCCTCATATAGCAGTCACTTGTGAGGCTATGCCAGTGCCTGGCACATACAGAAGTGGATGCTCACAGTCATCTATTGGATGGAACACTGGGCCCCAAATGGAGNNGCTAGAGAAAGTACCCAAGGAGCTAAAGGTGTCTGCAACCCTATAGAAGGAACAACAATATGAACTAACCAGTACCCCCTACCCCCAAGAGCTGTGTCTCTAGCTGCATATGTAGCATATCGCCATCAATGGGAGGAGAGGCCTTGGTATTAAGAAGATTATATGCCCCAATACAAGGGAATGCCAGGGCCAGGAAGCAGGAGTGGGTAGGTTGGGGAGCAGGGTGGGGGGAGGGTATAGGAACTTTCAGGATAGCATTTGAAAAGTAATTAAGGAAGAATGTAATTTAAAAGAGAGAGAGAGAGAGAGAGAGAGAGAGAGAGAGAGAGAGAGAGAGAGAGAGAGAGGGAAACCTGCCTCCTGCTGTGTGAGACTGCAGCCTATCCAGTGTGAGGATCAAGGAGTCAGTGTCTTCCAGATGTTAAAGCTGTCCCTTCTTGCTAGTGACAGGAAGTGAAACATTTGCAAATCATGCCTCATGTTATGTTAAAAGTCCTGGATGCTATTTTTATTCATTCTTTGTCTTTACATAAATGAGAGGAAAGAACAATTTGGCCTTTGTTCATTATTTCTCAAACAGACAAAAAATTTACACCTGAACACTAGTTTGAATATTTCTTCCTTTTTTTAAAAATTTTTAAAATTGTTATTACTTTCTTTATGTACATTTCAAATGTTATCTCCTTTCCTAATTTCCCCTCTGAAAATCCCCTGTCTGTTTCTTCCCTCCCCCTGCTCACCAACCCACCCACTCCTGCTTCCTGGCCCTGGCATTCCCCTATACTGGGGCATAGAACCTTCACAGACCAAAGGCCTCTCTTCCCATTGATGATGGACTAGGCCATCCTCTGCTACACATGCAGCTAGAGCCAAGAGTTCTACCAGGTGTTTTCTTTGGTTGGTAGTTTCGTCCCAGAGAGCTCTGGAGATACTGGTTATTTCATATTGTTGTTCCTCCTATGGGGCTGCAAACCCCTTTAGCTCCTTGGGTCCTTTCTCTAGCTCCTTCATTGGGGACCCTGTGCTCTCTCCAATGGATGGCTGTGAATATCCACTTCTATAATTGTCAGGCACTGGCAGAGCCTCTCAAGAGACAGCTATATCAGGTTTCTGTCAATAAACACTTGTTGTCTGCCAATAACCACAAAAGCTTCTGGTTTTGGTGGTTTTTTTATGGGATGGATCCCCAGGTGGGGCAGTCTCTGGATGGTCATTCCTTCAGTCTCTGCTCCACACTTTGTCTCTATAACTCCTCCCATGGGTATTTTGTTCTGTCTAAGAAGGATCGAAGTATCTCCACTTTGTCCTTCCTTCTTCTTGAGTTTATGTGTTTTGTGAATTGTATCTTGGGTATTCTAAGTTTCTGGGCTAATATCCACTTATCAATGAGTGCATATCATGTGTGTTCTTTTGTGATTGGGTTACTTCACTCAGGATGATATCCTCCAGATACATCCATTTGCCTAAGAATTTCATAAATTCATTGTTTTTAATAGCTGAGTAGTANTCCATTGTGTAAATGTACCACATTTTCTGTATCCATTCCTCTGTTGAAGTACATCTGGGTTATTTTCAGCTTCTGGCTATTATAAATAAGGCTGCTATGAACATTCATTCCTTTGTATCCTTCTCCAACCTAGATCTTGGTTGAGTTGATCATTTCATCTTCTGGGCTGCAGTGGTCTTATGTGTTCCAGTTATTGGGGTTATTGGCTTTAGGTTTTACTGGCTATGCTGTTGATCTTGCCATGTCTGGGTGATCCTGGTGAGCAGGTGAATCCAGAATAGTGTTTGGGAGAGTTGTGTGAACCATAAAATACACATGGTCACCGAGACCATATTACATGTATGTGTCACTTTGGTAACACTTTGGTATGTTTTTTACACACTGTAATATAAAATATCGTACAAATGCTCTCTACACAGTCTAGATTCCTGAAGTATTTTTTAATTGTAAGTGTGAACTTAGAATGTTTACAGATATTGTTGAACTCCAATGAATTCAGTCTATGTAACTTCTTTCTACTATGTTGTGTATATAGCATTAGGCTGCCCGGTAACACACCGCATTAAGAAAACATTGATTATGATTGGAAATATACTTTACATTTGAGGCCTGGAAGATACATCCACATGTGTGCATGCAGAGACATGAATACACACACCCAAAAGAAGAAATTTTAGAACTTAGTGGTTTTTCTTATGCTTGAGAGATCCTATTTTACTTAGGTTTCATAGCATTTCAATTTTCTGATCTATGTAAAATATGCTAAATTATCCCTATCCATACCCAGAGAATCAGCAAATGCTTAAGTGCATAGGAAATATAGTATACATATTATTCTCCTATCCTTAAAACACAATTTCAGAAACATTGACATATAAAATACTTTACAAGTGCCTTACTGTGGTAGAACAAAATATCTGGATGTTACAAATGAATAAATAAATAATTTGGGGGAACTGGCAAGATGGCCAGAAGACCTGCGGTTGACATGCTGATCCCACATGAAGGCAGGAAGAACTCAATTCCTTCAGGTTGTCCTTTCATCTTCAAACACACACACACACACACACACACATACACACACAGGTACACACACACACATGTACATGTACACATACATCCTGCAAGTCATGATATGTATACTTCTATAATACACATGTGTGTCTTGTTATATAATACACACACACTCACACTCACACACTCATACACACGCACACAAATACAAAATAGATGAAAAATTTAAACTACATCATAAAAATGAAAATCAAATATCTAGCTAAGGAAATGCTCAATGGTAGATCACTTGCCTAGCATTGTATTAGGCCCTTGATTCAACTGTCAGAACATTAAAAAAGAGTTGGCAGTAAACAGGATCAAAATATATTAAATACATGTATGGAATTCTCAATGAATACAAATATATTTTTAAAATAAAATTTGGATGGAGAGATGGCTCAGCCATGAAGGGCACTTGCTGATTTTGCAGAAGTCCTAGGTTTGGTTCCTAGACTCTCTAAGGCAGCTCATACCCGTCTGTAACGCCAACTCTAGGTATCAAACACATTCCTCTGGGCTCTCCAGTTGCCAGTCACAAATGTGTCGCACAAACTTAAATGCATGCAAAACACTCATATACGTAAAACGAAAATGTAAATATTAAAATGTAAAAAAAGTGAAAACAGAAAAATATCTGAGCCTTTTCAATGGGAGAATGTTGTTATTTGAGGTCATATTTAATTTTTAAATTTATGATTTCCCCTTGTAGTTTTATTTGTGGTCACTATCACGATGGTTGCCAGACCTCAACCACACACACACTACACTCATTGTAAATCTGTTTTTACAATGAGTGGTCACTTCATAAACACGATGCATGCAAGACACATTTCCTGTGCTCCTCGCTGGCCTGCTGGGAAGGAAAAGTCTGAATCTTTATACAAAGTCTCCTTTTGTCTATACATATGGCCTGCAGTTTCCAGACATGGTGTCACCAATGAAATTGGCAGCAAGGTACAGGAAAACAGCAGCTTTTACTACTGATCCAGGTCATGACCAAGAGAAGCAGTCTAGCTTCTAGGCATGTTTGTATGTGGGGTTTCCTATGACAGGACAACAGTAAGTATCTCCCTGGTTTCAAACTACAGGTAAGAAAAGACTGGACACTGTTTGATGTACAGTATCTATAGAGGACAGAACAGAAATATAACGACTAAAAAGTGCTTCTACCTTTCACATATCTGGAGACCTCATATACAGTACCATGCCATTTCAGGGCTACTATTCTAGGGAATAGCACATACTTTAAACTGATGACATTTTTCACTATAACAGTATTACATTCCTTTTACTACAGCTACAGTTTCTAGTATGGTTCCCAATGCCTATGGGTAATAGCTTCTAGGATACACAGAGTGAAGATTCTAAGTCTTTGGCAATTTTTGGTGAATGTGAGTTGCTTCTCTCAAATTTAAAGAGTATAAATGTTACTTTAAAAACATTTAATTAAGTCTTCGCCTTCATAGATCTGGGAATTGAGGCCTGGGGGGTGGCGTGACTTGCAAAGCTGCAGATTGCAAGTTTACCGGGGTTGAGATCATCTTCCCACACTGGATTACTGTAGAGTAAATGGAAATAACAGACAGCCTGCCCACAATTGGTTATTCTAGTTTCTCTGGAGGAGAAAATGTCAGTTTTGAACATGCGAATCTGAGATACCCTTGCCCCAGTAGGCTAGTCTGTAAGGCCTTAGCCTGAGTCACCAGGAGTTTATTCTGGGGTTTGAGAAACCAGAATCCAAACTCAGCTGGTTGACATCTGGAAATCTGTGTGAGTTGTCTAAGCTTCCATTTTCTAGTAACTAAGATGAGGCCGTTAATAACACAATTATACGTAACCTACAGAGATAATGCAAAGACTCAATAAACAATAACACCCACCTATTATACTGTGATTCCTTTCTCTCATTCTCATGTCCTTACAAATGTATCAGATTTGATTTATGTCCTTGTTTTTTTTTTTTTTTTTTGTCCAGTTTTTGGATATACACAAGACTCAACTGTCTAGTTCACGATTCCCCAGAGGTCCCCAGAGGATGCTGGCCCCATCATGTGGAGCTTGTCAGAGATTCATATCCCCCTGTTCCACATTCAACTCCCGTAATTGGGAAGTGGGGAATGGAGACTGAAAACCTATTTCTACAAAAGTCCTCCCAGGGACTTTTCTGATAATGCCCAAAGCATCTTACCCTCGATTGGTAAATTTAGACTAGATACAAGTGGAGAGGGACAAAAATTGGTGTGTCAGAGCAAGGGACACAGTGTGAGACCAGCTCCAACCCCAAGACAGATAACTGTGGCATAGTGCCAGCACAGATGTCTGGACTAAGTTGCAAAAGGGAGACACACTGTAAAAGAGTGTCTTCTAAACATGACAAGGTCAATATGCTCCTGAACTTCTAACAGCTGTTGCTGCCTGCACAAAATCTACACGAGATCAAGTCAACATTCCACTGTGGATTTGGGAAAGGTTAACAAGGCCCCACATCTAACTGAAGAACTCCTGACAGTGATGGGTGCAGGGGGAGGGTTGGTAAGGGAGGAAAGTCAGTTTTCTTTAGGAGTGTGGCTCTAGTAGGTTGCTCATGCTCCAGTGAATGACCCTATATCTACGCACTAATTAGATGCAGTTGGCTATAAACATAACAACAAAGGAGGAGATGAAGTTGCAGTGGGTAGTAGAGAGTCTGGGAGTTGTTGAAAGGAGTCAGGGTAAATATGATCAAAATACATCATATATGTAAATGGAATTTTCAAAGGATAAATTAAAGAGTTTAAAGATAAATTTTCAAAGGATAAATCTAGTTTTTAGTAAAGTTCTTTTAATTCTCATGCCTTCTAAGATATTATCTTTATCTTAGCATGGTACTTTGAATTTCTTAGTTCTTAATGCTCCAGTCTCTGACCCTTAGTCAAAAATGCTCCAACTATAATAATTTGGTGATGACTTAGTATGGGGATAAAAATTCTCAAAGGGAGTGCCTGCGAAATGAGTTGCAAACCCTGACTACTGGCAGGTGGACTGACTTTCTGGACTCTTTACCTCTACCATGCGCAGGCAATTTCTAATAGGACATGAGAATTTTCTATGCCTCTTGGGAACAGGAGTTCTGTTCTGTGTCCCTGGTTGAAATTGGTATTTCCTAACACACATACGCTTCGCTTCGCATGTATCTAGAGCCCAAATTGTGGAAGTAATGTGTTGACATGAGACTAAAAAAAAAAATGATAAAATTCCTCTTGCAATGGACTTTTATTCTGGAAGACTAGCAAATAAAATGGAATAATGAAACAAGAAATGCCTTTTCTGAGATATTTTGTATCACATGACTTAGGTACAAAGTGGGTAAAAAGAATGAGGGAGTACTTGTGGGCTGACTGGGGACAAACAACCTCAAATGAGAGGTTCTCCTGCAGGACCAGGATTTCCCAGAAAGTAAGGCAGAGGACAGCTTTTTACATAATCCTTCCTGGCTTTGGAATGCCCAACATTTGACACAATAACTGGAGCCTTTGCCACACTCCCCTAAGGGAAATCTACCCTGACTTTACCTAGACTTACCACATGGCCAAAGATGTTCAGTCTCCCTTTGCCTCTTCTATTCCTGAAAACACCCCCACCCCTCACCCAGCTTAGCACACATGCAGTTTGATATCTTGTAGTTTCATTTGCTATACTGTTGGATAGGTGGTAAGAAAATATAATTTGTTATAGTATATTAATAATTCTTTCTATGACTATGAAAATGAGAATGAAGATAACCCAGAAAACAATGGCTAAAAGAACATTAGTTTGAAATGGAAACAGACACTGTCTTATATGCCCTTTGATATGGGGTCAAATTCATTATCCCCATGATTATACTGATAAAGCGCTGATTATTGGTAGGCTGCAAGAATGTGCTTGAGTCAGCACTGTACTCAAAAGACACTGAAATCAACATGAATGTTGGTGGTACTTGTATGGTCGACTGTGGTGCTAACACAAATAAGTTGGTCCATATAGAGTTTCACAGAAGGAATTTGGACAGTCTTATTTTGTCAGACAGCAAAGATGATATTTATTCCATAAGGTGGTAGGCTCAAGCTTTGTGGTAAGCTGTAACAGTCATTTTCAGATTTAAGTGAAGATATCATCATACTCAGAAAGTTCTGAGTGAGAGTAGTGTGCAGCATGGTTCGAAGATGAGGAAGACATGCTTCTAACATGGTCAGCTAATGGCACATTGCTCATATTTCCAACTTAATGCTGAGCTCTTGATATGAGTATCAATTCTAAGAGGAAATTGAAAACTGACCAACGCCACCCTGAGTATACTTTGTTCCTGGCAATATATAGTTTCTGTTGAAGGAAAATCTGTTACGAAGATATGGGAGGGAATAAAGAGAATAGACATTAATGAATGCTTTTAAAACACTAGTCTAGATTTATCCAACTTAGTCTTTAAAAAAAAAAATACCCCTGTCTTTACAAGGATTTAACTAAATGTTATAGAGCACACTCAGCTGAGACTGGCTGGCAATACCCTGTTATGTGGCTCTATGAAAATCAGAAAGGGATTTCGGGTATCTCTAAGTAAGTGAAAGGCTTGTATGAAAAAAAAAAAAAGGAATTGAATTATATATCAGAATATGGGGAGATCTACCATGTTCATGGATCAGTAGGATTAATAGAGAATTTATATGTGTATATATGTGAAATGATAACGAAGTTAAAATTGATAGAATCAGAGGGTATGTAAAGAATAAGGGATGAGAGAGAAGGGACAGATTTCATTAAAAAGGGGAAACAAAATAGATAGCTATTGATTGGGGTTCTTGAGTGGGAGGATAAAATGGGAGTTGTAGAAGCGAGTACAGGAAGAGACAGCTAGAATGAAGGGTTAGCTGATGGTTAGTATAGAAACCTAATACAGTAGAAACATTCTAAAATATACGGATATGTGAAGGTGAGCTAAATGAATTCACCAAATAATGAGACGGTTCTATCTGGCCGTCTCTGGTAACCAAACCAACTTCCCATTATTGAGATTTTGATATACCTAGTTTAATTGTTGACCAAAGGGGTCTCAGGGGAATCTCTCAAACAACTCAGGCTGTTGCTAAGGCAGTTGTTCTTCACAAATTGACACAAAGGTCTCATTGCTAAAGACAACACCTATACAACTCATTGAACATAAAGAAGTTGAGCAAGTGTCTATATAGAAACCTCCACCCTTATGTTTCAACATCCTTGGTACAAAGACATCTCTCCTCTTTTCTCAAAAGAAATTGTAACGCCAAGGCAGTCACAAATCCTTTATCTACAATGGTGTACTGCCTACAAGATAAGCTAGAGCAAAGGTGGCATAAAACTTAAGGGCAGTAACCAAACAATAACTTATCTGACTTAAGACCCACCCTATGAGAATTAACCTATATATAACACTGCTTGGGTGACCAAGAATTTGAGACTAGATCCTAGGGTAAAACCAACAATTCTGCTCTAAAAATATGTAGTGATAAAATAACATCTAGTGTGCTTTAATAAGCTATCATCAGAGAAGCTGCCTCCTGTAACAAATGGGAACAAATATAGAGACCCACGGCAACACATTACACAGACAGTGAGAGATCTTGGAGCACTCATCACTAAAAGGGATGCCTACATCAAATTCAGCACTTAGGGAATCCCAAGGAAGAGGAGGCAGAAAGAATGTAAGACCCAGAGGATAGAGTACATTGATAAAATAAGACCTTCTAAAGCCAGGCGTGGTGGCGCACGCCTTTAATCCCAGCACTTGGGAGGCAGACGAAGGTGGATTTCTGAGTTCAAGGCCAGCCTGGTCTACAAACTGAGTTCCAGGACAGCCAGAGCTATACAGAGAAACCCTGTCTCGAAAAACCAAAAAAAAAAAAAAAAAAAAAAAAAAAAGACCCTGGAAATAAACAGCAGTAGAGCTCATATGATCTCACAGTTACTCAAGCAGCATGCACAGAGCTTATAGGGTTGAGTGGTAGGTCTTCTACATATATATTGTAGCCTCTAGTTTAGTGTTATAAGATTCCTGATTGTGTAAATGAGTGGGTCGCTTATTCTTGTACCTTCTCTTGGACTCTTTTCCTTTCGTTGGTTTGTCTTATCCAACTTCATTGTGATATATTTGTTTTATATTACATTTCATTTTGTTATATTTTAAAACTGAAAGAATGAATGAATTATTGAATGAATAATGAATGAAAGATACACAGACACTAGGGTAAATGTTAGTAAGTGAACCATGCCTTACATGTGGTAGGAGAGGGAAAATTAGTTTTCTCTAACAGTTTTCTCATTGGGTGTATCAACCACTCCAAGAGAGGCCATGTGTTCAGGAGTAGTTAACAAATATATAATGAATGCTGAAGGTTTTTTTTCGTGCACTTTTATTTTTAACTAGCATTACAGTATGATATGTTTTCTTTTTGGGTGTGATTTAATTTGTTTGGGGAAGATTTTGTATTTCTACTGGGTTTTGTTTGCTTATGGTAGAGAATTTAAAGTTGGATAAATAAGGATGGGGAGAGATTTAGAAGAACTTCTAGGATGGGAAGAAAATGATCAAAATATATTTAAATTTTAAATTTTTTTAAAAAAAAATTAAAATTAAAAAAGGGAAAAACTACTAAACCCAGGAAGACAGTCTGGTGCTTGATTCTCGCTGAAGGAGTTTGGGTCTGATTTTATAGCTTTCCGTGGTACGTTGAAAATGCTCCTAGTAATTCAGATGTGAATAGAGGTGTAGGGCAATTATCTTTCCCAGAGGCAGGTAGTAAGTAAGTGAATTAGTCAGGATATGGACCATTATATTTAAAGACATTAAATCATTTTTTTCCTTCTGGAAAAGTATAAAGTGGTACTTTCTTATAAATAACTGTAAACGACTAAATAGAAGTAGCATTTTGCTAGATGAATTAATTTTCACTGTATGTAACTCACTATTTTTTAAATATCATATTAGTTTTAATACATTTCAAGTGGCAAGAGATGATGATTGATTTTATGACTTTTCTCTAGTTTTGGAAACATTTGACCCTTGGTCTCCCTTCCATGGACCACCAACTCAAGGACTCAAAGGCATAGCATATCCACGATAAACTGGAAAGTGTTCATTGACAGAATTATAATATTAAATTATTTAACACAACATTATTTTTCCACAGTTGCAATAAGGTATCTGACAGAAACAACCTAAGGGGAAAATAATTTATTGATTTAAGACGGGACACAGGTTCTTAATGGTGGGACAGCATAGTCCCAGGAACATGAGACAGCTTGTCATGTTGCTTCCATGCCAAGTATGAAGAGAAGATGAATGTAGTGCCCATCTGGCCTTCACCTTTTTCTTTTACTTTCAGGGATCCCAGTTTGTGAATGGACTGATCCACATGCAATTAAAAACTCCCTGGAAACACTTTCCCAGAAACTCCCAATATTATGTCTCCTGTGTCATTTTAATCCTAATCAGGTCTAAAATGAAAATTAACCAGCACAATATGTACTGGAAAGAACAATTATTTCTTGCCATGATGATACAGAGATGGATAACTCGAGTTATTGAGAACTGAACCAAACATTTGACCTCACACGAGGGAGAAGAACCGTGACTCACTAGCTGTGAATGTTGATGGGACCTTACATTGAAAATTTTCCCTTCTGAGCTGAAGTGGTCTTCATATACTCAACCTGTGACTATATGTGTGTTGATAATGTAATTGGTTAGGGTTTTAATGCTGTGGGAAACATTGTGTGATATCTATCCACTGTGCCCTTGTGTGTGGCTGCTTGTGCCTTTTCTCAAACTAAGTATATATAAGACTGGTTGAAGCCCACACTACCTTGTAATGTTTCTTACTAACCTGACTGCAAAGTTATAGTTTCCAGTAGGGCAATGTATGTGTTGCATTTAAGTACTCAACAGAGAAGAGGTTAGGAGGAGAGGGAACAAAGAAAACATTTCTGGAGAGAGAAATAAGATAAAATAGGAACTACTCTGTCTATGTGGCTGTCCAATGAAGAATTCCTCAGTCCTTTTTGCTTTGCTATAAGCATGGATTTTGCTCAACAGCTCATATAAAATAGCTACACTTTGTATGTGGTCATATAGACATAAATGTGTTGTGGCATATCACCTCCCAAATATGCCTGGGCAATGAAAACACAATACAGTTAACATGCTGTGTGCCTAGATTGGGCAGATCTATTGATACACTACCATCTTCCACAGCTTATGAGACCCCTTCGAACTTGCAGTGTCTCCAGACCATGAGTTTCTGCTCCACTTTCCTCCTTCCTCTCTCTCCACCTTCCCTTTTATCTGCCCAATCATCAGCTCTCCTTTATTTTACAAATTAAGGTGGGAAGCAGGTTTACAGAAAAATCACCTGAGTGCTGACTCATTCCTTGTTCACAACCTCTCACAGGAGAACAGAATTAACATCAATTATAATTAGCCCCAGGGCTATCCACAACATTTTCCTCTTTCTGTCCAATTAAAAGACTATTTTATCTCAGATATAATTGAATATAACTATTACTATTTTATAATTTATAAAGTACAAGAGACCTAACACCCAGTCCATCATGTTTGTTAATTAAACAGAACCTCTGTCATGTATCCTTACTGAAAAGACTTGTAATTCTACATCTGGCTATGTCTTGGGTAATTCTACATCTGGCTATGTCTTGACTTTAGATTGAGTGCCATCTGAAAACCATCCTCTCAAAACCATTCTTCTCGAAATACTCTGCCTACATGGCTCTCCAAAGAAGAATTCCTCAGTCCTTTTTGCTTTGCTGTGAGCATGGATTTTGCTTAACAGCTCATATAAAATAGCTACACTTTGTATGTGGTCATATGGACCACAAGTGCAAAGATTTTATGTTGCAGAATTCTGTAACAGGATAGAGATATAAATCAATATCTATTACGTGCTTAGTCTGAGTCAGATGTTGTCTTTGGCACAATCTCTCAACTATCAAAGACCCAGAGGGAAATGAGTGCTATTAGTCCAAATCTATCCATAAAGGGAGTTGGTAAAATGACTAAACCAAAACTGACTGGCACCAAATGCTTTTTGATGCCTTAAGAGCTATCAAAGATACAAGCGTTACTAGTGATCTGTTTTATGTAACATTTACATCTATTTATCTGTTGAACTTTATGCTTTAATAATATTACATATTCATTGAACATTTTGCCATAAAGAAAAACATAAATATTTGAAGATAACTATATGCTTAATTTAGTTAAAACATTACATAATTTTATATATACAATATGTGTGAGCTGAGGCATCATGTGGTACTAAGTAACAAATAGCATTTTTATGATTTTATTAATCAGTTAAAATTAATTTAAAAATATTCTTTTCAGGCTGGTAAGATGGCTCAGATGACTTTTCTGCTGAGCTCGATGGCCTCAGTTCAATTCCTGAGATACAGGGATGACCAAACCCCACAGGTTGTTCTCCAACTTCTACAAGCATATTGTGACACACACACACACACACACACACACACACACACACACACACACACACACACACTTAAAACATTTTCTTCTTTCACATTCCTGACACCCCTGGATACTGTAACCTGTATTAATTACATTGCCTGTCACTGTGACAGAAAACCTGACATACGTTGTCTTGTTAATTCATGGAGTTCAGTTCACCAAGGCCTGTCTGTTCTTTTGCTCCTGGGTCTGTGGTGAGGCAGACAATCTGAGGTGGCAATAGATGTGGAGGTCAGAGTAACTCGTAGGAGTTGATTCTTTCCTTCCTCCATTCTGGTGAGCTCTGGTTGGCAGGCTCAGCACTGAGAATCCTTACCCACTGTGAGTTTCTCTGGCCCTTGACCACATATTTATTACTTTATTAGTGTTTCGCTCTAGTATGAACTTAAAACTTAATTATCAAGTTACCCATAATGGATAAAGGGACATGAGAGGATGAGGATTGGAAAAGACTTCTCGAAAGCCACATGTACCTTATTATTCTGCCTCTGTAGCCATGCGTTAGTTACAACATAAAGCATATATAACAATCAATCCTAAAACTAAAGCTGAAAAGAGCCTTAGACAAATGACCTATGCTAGCTGCATCAGGAAAGGCAGGTACAGGGAGACTTCATTTCAATTGACTTTAAACCACAGCATCTTGACTGTATAAGTCTAAGGATAAAATGGGAAACCACAGAGACTTCTAAATGATTCAGTAGAATTTTTATCTCTGGAAATATTAATATTGGCAGTTTGAGACATATATATATTCATATATATATACATATATATGTATGTCTCCTATATATTATTTTTGTTAATGTTTTCATGAACCAAGATAGTTCAAGAAAAATGGAAAGGACTTAATAAAATACAGAAACTAAGGCAACAGAAACACTGGGTTCTTTGTGTGAACTGGTGAGAATATCAGCCTGAGCTTAGGAATAATATTTACTTTTCAAAAATACATATTTTCTCACTTATTCCACTAAAACCCTCGAAGCAATGAATACCACAAAACAATGAGTACCCTTGCTAACCAGGCTGTGGTTTAAAAGAAATATATTACCTATTAAAAGGATCCAGGACTCCTTGGGAAACTGCTGATTTCAGGTCTGGAAGAAGAAAATGAACAAGATTAATTTGGAACATATTATTGTTACTGAATGTGGAGAAATTATTAAAGGCAATAGTAGTGACATTAAAAAATACATAACAATAAACTTGAAGGAGTCTTCATGGCCAAAGTTGAGAGAGGCAAGGTCTGAAAAAGAAAAAAAAAGAAAAAAAATCAAATGTACTTAATAAAAATATTTTTAAATTAATAGATTTATAATGATAATGATACTTTAAAGTAAAGACTCTTATCCCTTGTTGTTTTATCATAGCAACAAAAAGTAACTTGTGAACTTAGCTTCTTTTTTTAAATTTTATTTTATTTTATTAGATATTTTCTTTATTTACATTTCAAATGTTACCCCCTTTCCTGGTCTCCCTTTGAAAACGCTCTCCCTTTATCCCCTACCCCCTACCCCTGCTCACCAACCTACCCACTCCCACTTCCTGACCCTGGCATTCTCCTATACTGGTACATAGAGCCTTCACATGACCAAGGGCCTCTCCTCCCATTGATGACCAACTAGGCCATCCTCTGCTGCATATGTAGCTGGAGCCATGAGTCCCACTATGTGTTCTCTTTGGTTGGTGGTTTAGTCCCTGGAAGTTCTGGGAGTACTAGTTAGTTCATATTGTTGTTCCTACTATGGGGCTGCAAACCCCTTCAGCTCCTTGAGTCCTTTCTCTAGCTCCTTCATTGGGGCCCTTGTGCTCCATCCAATGGATGGCTGTGTGCATCCACTTCTGTATTTGTCAGGCACTGGCAGAGCCTCTCAGGAGACAGCTATATCAGGCTCCTGTCAGCAAGTTCTTATTGGCATCTGCAATAGTGTCTGGGTTTGGTGGTTGTTTATGGGATGGATCCCAGGGTGGGGCAGTCTCTGGTTAATCATTCCTTCAGTCTCTGCTCCACACTTTGTCTCTATAACTCCTTCCATGGGTATTTTGTTCCCCTTCTAGAAAGGATCAAAGTATCCACACTTTGTTCTTCCTTCTTCTTGAGCTTCATGTGGTTTGTCAATTGTATTTTGGGTATTCGGAGCTTCTGGGCTAATATCCACTTATCAGTGAGTGCATATCATATGTGTTCTTTTGTGACTGAGTTACCTCACTTAGGATGATATCCTCCAGATCTATCCATTTGCCTAAGAATTTCGTAAATTCTTTGTTTTTAATAGCTGAGTAGTACTCCATTGTGTAAGTGTACCACATTTTTTTTTTTTCATCCATTTCTCTGTTGACGGATATCTGTGTTCTTTCAAGCTTCTGGCTATTATAAACAAGGCTACCATGAACATAGTGGAGCATGTGTCCTTATTTCCTATTGGAGCATTTTCTGGGTATATGCCCAGGAGTGGTATTGCAGCTTCTTATTCAGGCAGACAAATTACAAAATAATATTTTCTAGGTAACTATAGAAAAATGATAAGTCCTCTTACCTGACAGCTATGGAGATGATTTCCCAAGTCTCCACTCAACTGTTTTCATGTTGCCTTTTAACTATACAGGTCAAATGAACACAGACTGATACAAATACACAACTACCACAGCAATGGAAAATCAAGAATATGAGAGATATTTAGACACTTCCTATTTCTGCTAGAGTTTAGTGTGCAGCGGGTTTATCTCCAGATGACATATTAAGTCACTCTTTAAAAGACATGATGTAACTTTCCTGCGACTGTTTAACACTGCTGAGGCACCCTGTGGAATTCTGGGTACTTTAAGCAATTCGCTTTACATTGTCCAGAATTGGATAGGTGGGAGGTCTCAACGTGTAGCAGCATTTGTTACCAAGTTCAACCACCTGAATATTCCCGGGATCAAAATGGTTAAAGAGAACCAGCTTCGTCAAGCTGTTTTGTAACTTACACACACTGAATTAAAAGCAGCTTTTAAAATGTTAAAATTGTTCAGTCTCTGGTTTTTAAACGAAAAAAATTAAGAGTGGAATTTTATTTCTGCCACTTCGTGATAAGAGAACTAAAAATGACTAGAAAGTAAGAGGTAAGATAACGAGGGAAATGAAGAGCGGGAAGGGCGTGGTTCAACAGCAGAAGAGGAGGAGGGAGGACCATAATACAGACAAGGGGTCAAGGAAGAAAGGATAAAAGAAAAGGGGGAACAGGACTGGGTGGGATAGAGGAGTGGGTCAGGGGAGAAACAGGGGCATAAGACGGAAGGCAGGAGAGCAGAGAAGAGCGGGGAGAGGCGGAAAGGTAGTGAGGGAAGAGGGGAACCTGAGAAAGAGATTCACATCCAAGTTAATGTTTCAGCCTAGTGTTGTTCAAGGTTGTCCTTGTAAACAGCACATCGGACTTCTTTAAACAGATAAAGAATTTACTAAGTGGGACATAAGCTAGGGTTCCAGTTCGTTTTTGTATGCCCAACTCAAGACAAGCAGAAATGGTCCTTGGTTGACATCAAGATCACCACTACTGAGCTCAACCCCTGTGTGTGATATTTATACCACTGGGGCAGAAGAAAACTCTTGTTAGCATAACCTCATAGACCTTTCATCCTCAGCTCCCAAATCAGCATAGTCCTCCACGATTGTCTTTTACTCGCAAAGCCCAAGATTGCTGCCTGTGGCCCGGGTTTGGGAACATTCAAAGATCGGCTTTTGTTCATGGGAGATGGTTTTTACTTCCTTGGTACCCACAAAGTGGGAAATTTCTCTCCCATGGAGAATGAAGGATAGTGCTGGAAAAGAATCATGCCTGTTTATTAGAATTTAGGACTAAAAGCTCTGTTTTGGTGATATAATTAGCTTGTGACAAAAGCATATTACTAATAAAATGGCCACCCCGTAGGGTTAGCTGAATGACATAATGTGTCTCCGTTCTGATAATTCAAGGGATATCTTATTTTGGTGTTGGGAAGAGATGGAAGCCAAAAACCACTTTCTGAGTTTTCTATACTAACACAAAATAAACCAAAGAATCCTTTGTCTCCAAAATAGCTTTTACAAAAAAGCAAGTCCTATGTCTCCAATTAGGAAGTGGAAGTGCTAGGCTACTGGGGCTGGCTAAATGTTTAAGTTTCTTGTCTCTAGAGAGACACAGGAAGCACACTTCCTTATCAGCCAGAGCAGAGAGCTTTCTTTCAGCACGCCCACTGGCTGGGAGCAAATGTTGCACTACCCTAATATGCAAGGAGCCTATTTGTGCTGTAATTGAATGGTTTGCAGCAGAACAGCTGGGCCTCGCAGATCTCACTTCCTTGATAGTCCACAGCCTGCAATTCATTTTTGCCAAGCCAATAGGTGACCTGTAGAAGGAAAAAAAAAAAAAAAAAAAAAAAAAAATAACCAAAATTAAAGAGCATTCAGAAGCAAGCGTCTTTTCATTTTACCTCATTAATTCCATCATTGTTTTCCTCCTGCTCAGAACAGTTTCTCTGCCCCCTAAAACTCTGCTTCTTTCAAGATAATTTACAGTCATGGAAACCACACAGATCGCTGAGGTCGGGAAGCCACAGAGAGACCACATCCTTTGTTTTCATTTCTCAACTCCAAGTATCTTAAGCTGCCTGGTTCCAAGATGTGCACATCAACCCCGAGGCCGAATTGTGTAAGAATGTCTCCTTTGGCACCATGCTTCTCTGTCAACACAAATGACTTATCTGTTGTCTGATAAACCAAGTGGACACCCTAAAGAGCTCTCTGGAAACCATGAATGTGTCTGGGTTGGCAGAGGAAGACTTGAGAACATGAGGTACTGAGAATTACCTGGAGATAGAAGCTGCTCCTACAGAGAGAGAGAGAGAGAGAGAGAGAGAGAGAGAGAGAGAGAGAGAGAGAGAGAAGAAGGAGGGAGGGAGGGGGAGAGAGCACAAGTGCACACAGATGTTTCAAAATTGTGATCTGAAAGCTATTCTGGTTTAGAGATGTCTTTATCCTCAAGTCCAAGTAAATCAAAGAGAGTGCTTAAAATGGAGGAAGATTTTATTGTTCACTAGGGTCAAGCCAAGCTTTGAGGAAGAAAGGTTTTCTACTTAATCTTTGAGTTTCTGTTTTCACACAGCTGGGGTAATTAGGTATGGTCGAGGAAAATTTATTTCTTGGAATAGAAGATGGCAGTACAGAACTCAGAATGCAGTCTCCACTGGGTTTGGAACTCAGTTAAAAGGATCTTTTTATTTCCCAAGATGTCTAGCCTATCTCTTGAGAGCAGGAAACTAGGAATGAATATGTACTGAAAGATCAAACTAGACATACTACATATATTTGGAACATTTTCTTTTTATCTAACATTACCATGAAAATAATAGAGTGATATATCTATGACATATGATGTGATGTTTTTATATATCTATGTATTATGAAACATTAAGTCAAGGAATTAACAAATTTCTCACTTTTTCACCTCTTATATTTATCCATTTTGTGTAACAAGAAAATTATGATTGCTCAGAAATATTCAAAACACAGTCCATTAGGATAACTAATAACCACTATGCTGTATAATAGACCTCCAGAATGGACCCCTCCTGTGTAACAGAACCTTACGCCTCTTTACTGCTGTTGTCTCTGCCCCTAGCTTTCCAGTCCACAGGCCTCATAACCACCATTCTAGTCTCTATTTCTGTGAGGTCAACATTTTCAAATTTCACCTATGACTGATATGGTATGAAATGCTTTTTTCTGTTCCCATATTATTTCTCTTAGTGTGGCATCCTCCAGGTTACTGGGAAGATGTTATGCACAGGAACAAAGCACAAAGAGTGGCTGTAGAAGAACAGTATGTTTAGGGTCTTCCATGGCCATATCTGGTTTGTTTCTTACTGCTGTAGCACAAGGGCAAACACAAGTTGGGGAGAAAAAGGATATACTTCATCTTAATAGCTTACAGTCTATCATAAAGCAGACTGGCAGAAACTCAAGGCAAGAACCTAGAGGCAGAAACTGAAGCAGGGGCCATTGAAGAATGCTGCTGGTTGGCTTGACCCATGACTTGCTCATCCTCACTTTCTTATATACACAGGACCACCTGCCCAAGGGTAGCTCTGCCATCAGTGGGCTTGGTCCTCCCTCATCATTCATGGATTAAGAAAATGTTGCATAGACTTGTTTATATGCGAAGATGATGAATGGACCTTCTCAAATGAGGTTCCTTCTTCCATGATGAATTAGGCTTGGGCCAAGTCGACAAAAAAACAAAAGACAAAACAAAACAATGAAAGCAAACAAAAAAACGAAACAAAACAACAAAAGCAAACAAGCCAAAAACAAAACAAACAAACAAAAAAACTAGCCAGAAGTCACACAGGTAAGAGGGGCCTTTCCCTGACCCACTCAGTATTGCTAATAAGGTAAAAAGTGAGAGATTCTGAATCAAAACTGTACCTTTTTTCTCCCCTTAAAAATCTGAAAGAGGCCGGGTGTGGTGGCAAACGCCTTTAATCCCAGCACCTGGGAGGCAGAGGCAGGCGGATTTCTGAGTTCG